>NC_037673.1:46067114-46367114 GCF_003255815.1 Theropithecus gelada | reverse complement strand
CAGTTGGACACGGGAAGGGGAACATCATACACTGGGGCCTACCATGGGGAGAGGGGAGGGGGAAGGGATTGCATTGGGAGTTGTACCTGATGTAAATGACGAGTTGATGGGTGCAGCAGGCCAATATGGCACAAGTATACATATGTAACAAACCTACACGTTATCCACATGTACCCTAGAACTAAAGTATAATAATAATAATAATAATAATAAAGATATTTCCTTTTTCACGGTATCCGTCAATGTACTCCCAAATATCCATTTGCATATTCCACGAGAAGAGTTTCAGCAAACAGCTACATGAAGAGAAAGGTGGAATTCTGTGAGATGAACTCAGAGATCAGAAAGACATTTCTCAGAAATCTTCTTTCTCGTTTTTATCTGGGGATATTTCCTTTGGTTGTATACTGCTCCAAGCAATCTGAAATATTGGTTCTCAGATTCAACAAAAAGTGGACTAGCAAACAGCTCCATGAAATACTGCTGTACTCAGTGAGTTGAATTCACACATCACAAAGCATTTTCTCAGAAAGATACTTTCTCCTTTTAATCTGAAGATATTTCCTTTCACAGTAAGCTTCATTGGGCAAAGAAATATCGCACTGCAGATTTGAAGAAAACTGTGTTAGCAAACTGATCAATGAACAGAAAAGTGTAACTCTGTGAGTTGCATTCACACTTCACAATGCAGTTTCTCAGAGCGCATCTTTTCAGTTTTTATCTGAGGATTTTTCCTTTTTCACTGTAACCGTCAATGCTCTCCCAAATATCACTTAGTAGATTCCATGAGAAGAGTGTTAGCAAGCAGCTACATGAACAGAAAGGTGGAACTATGTGAGATGAATGTAAAAGTCACATAGCAGTTTCTCAGAATGCTTCCTTTCAGTTTTTATCTGAAGATATTTCCTTTTCCACTATATCCCTCAATGTGCTCCCAAATATCACTTTGCAGATTCCATGAGAAGAGTGTTACCAAACAGCTACATGAACCGAAAGGTGGAACTCTGTGAGATGAACTGAGAGATCAGAAAGACATTTCTCAGAAATCTTCTTTCTCGTTTTTATCTGAGGATATTTCCTTTGGCTGTATACTCCTGCAAGGGATCCGAAATATCTGCTCTCAGATTCAACAAAAACTGGACTAGCAAACAGCTCCATGAAATGCAGCTGTAACGCAGTGAGTTGAATTCACACATCACAAAGCAGTTTCTCAGAAACTTCTTTCTAGTTTTTTTCTGAGGATAATTCCTTTGTCACCATTGGCTTCAATGTGATCCAAACTATCCCTTCTCAGATTCCCCAAAAACAGTGTGATCAAACTGCTCGATGAGAAGAATTGTGAAAATCTGTGAGATTAATTCAAAATTCACAAAGCAGTTTCTCAGAAAGCTTCTTTCTAGTTTCTATCTGTGGGTATTTCCTTTGTCACCATAGGCTTCAATGCGTTCCAAAATATCCCTTCTTAGATACCCCAAAAACAGTGCTACCAAACTCCTCCATGAAATGAATCATATAACTCAGTGAAATGAATTACCACCTCACAAAGGAGTTTCTCAGAAAGCTTCTTTCTAGTTTTTATCTGAGGGTATTTCCTTTGTCACCATAGGCTTCAATGCGATCCAAAATATCCCTTCTCAGATTCCCCAAAAACAGTGCCACCAAACTCCTCCATGAATTGAATCATATAACTCAGTGAAATGAATTACTGCATCACACAGCAGTTTCTCAGAAAACTTCTCTCTAGTTTTTATATGAGATTTCCTTTTCACCATATTCCTCAATGCGCTCCCAGATATCCCTTTGCAGATTACACGAAAACAGTGCTAGCACACTGCTCCATGCAAACAAAGGTGTAACTCTGTGACATGAATTTACACATCACAAAAGCCTTTCTCAGAAAGCTTCTTTCTATTTATTATCTGAGGATAATTTCTTTCTCACCCTAGGCTTCAATGCTATCCAAAATATTCCTAGTCAGGTACCGCAAAAACCGTGCTACCAAACTTATCCATGAAAAGAATCATGTAACTCCATGAGAGGAATTAAGCATCATAAAGCGATTTCTCGGAAATGTTCTTTCTAGCTTTTATATGAGGATATTTCCTGTGTTACCATAAGCTTCAATGCACACCGAAATATCCCTTTACAGATTCCTAGAAAAGAGTGTTAGCAAACTGCACAATGAAATAAACAGTGTAACTGTGAGATGAATTCACACCTCATAAATCAGTTCCTCAGAAAGCTTCATTCTAGTTTTATCTGAGGATATTTATGTATTCACTATAGGCCTCAATGTGATGGAAAATTTCCCATTGCAGATTCACGAAAAGAGTATTAGTAAACTGCTCAATGAAAAGAACAATGTGACTCTCCAGATGAATTAACACATCAAAAAGCAGTTTCTCAGAAAGCTTCTTTCTAGTTTTTATCTGAGCATATTTCCTTTTTCACAATAGGCCTCAATGAGCTCCCAAATACCCCTTTTCAGATTCCACAAAAACAGTGTTAGCAAACCACTTCATGAAAAGAAAGGTGTAATTCTGTGAGATGATTCACACATCACAAAGAACTCTTCCAGAAAGCATCTTTCTAGTTTTAATCTGAGGATAATTGCTTCTCCACCATAAGCTTCAATGCACTCCAAAATATCCCATTGCAGATTCCAAGAAAATATTGTTAGCATACTGCTCCATGAAAAGAAAGGTGTAAATCTGTGAGATGAATTCACACATCACCAAGCAGTTTCTCAGACAGGTTCTTTTTGGTTTTTATCTGAGAATAGGTCCTTTGTCACCAAAAGCTTCAATGAGCTCCAAAATATCCTACTGCAGATTGCAAGAAAACAGTGTTAGCAAACTGCTCAGTGAAAAGGGCAGTGTAACCCTGTGAGATGAATTCACATGTCACAATGCAGTTTCTCAGAAAGCTTCCTTATGGTTTTTATCTGAGTATATTTCTTTTGTCATCATAGGCTTCACTGCTCTCCCAAATATCCTATTGCAGAATCCATGAAAACTGGTTATCAAACTGCTCCATGAAAAGAATGGTGTATCTCTTTGAGATGAATTCACACATCACAAAGCAGTTTCTCAGAAAGTTTCTTTCTAGTTTTTATCTGAGGACATTTCTTTTTTCACCATAGGCCTCAATGTGCTCCTAAATATCCCTTTGCAGATTCCACACAAACAGTGTTACCAAACTGCTCCATGAAAAGAAAGGTGTAACTCTGTGACATGAATTCAAACATCAAAAAGAACTTTCTCAGAAAGCTTCATTATAGTTTTTATCTGAGGATATTTCCTTTCTCACCAAAGGTTTCAATGTGATCCGAAATATCCCTTATCAGATTCCCTAAAAACAGTGCTACTAATCTGGTCCATGAAAAGAATTGTATAACTCTGTGAGATGAATTCACAAATCACGAAACAGTTTCTCAGAAAGTATCTTTCTAGTTTTTGTCTGAGGATATTTCCCTTTTCACAATAAGTTTTAATGCTCTCCGATATATCTCATTACAGATTCCAAGAAAACAGTGTTAACAAAGTACTCCATGAAAAGAACAGGGTAAGTATGTGAGTTGAATTCACACACCACAAAGCAGTTTCCCAGAAAGCTTCTTGTTGATATTTCTCTGAGGATATTTTCTCTGTCATCAGTCTTCAAAGAGCTCCCAAATATCCTGTTGCAGATACCATGAAAACAGTGTTATTAAACTGCTTAATGAAAAGTACGGTGTAACTCTGTGAGATGAATTCACACAACACAAATCAGTTTATCAGAAAGCTTCTTTTTGGTTTTTCTATGAGGATGTTTCCTTTTTCACTCTAGGCCTCAATGCGCTCCCAAATATCCCTTTGTAGATTCCACGAAAACTGTGTTAGCAAACTACTGCTTGAAAACCTAGTTGTAACTCTGTGAGATGAATTCACACAATATAAAAAACTTTCTCAGAATGCTTCTTGTTACTTTTTATCTAAGGATATTTCCTAAGCAACCATAGGCTTCAATGTCATCCAAAATATCCCTTCTCAGATTCCCCCAAAACAGTGCTAGCAAACTGATCCATGAAAGGGATCGTTTAACTCTGTGAGATGATTTAACACATCCAAAAGTGGTTTCTCAGAAAGTTTCTTTCTAGTTTTCATATGAGGATATTTCCTTTGTCACCACAAGCTACAATGCACTCCAAAATGTCCCATTGCAGACTCCAAGAAAACAGTGTTAACAAACTGCTCAATGAAAAGAACATTGTAACTCTGTGAGATGAATTCACACATCACAAAGCAGTTTCTCAGAAAACTTATTTTTAGTTTTCATCTTAGGATATTTCCTTTATCAACATAGACCTCAATGCACTCTGAAATATCCCTTTGCAGATTCCATGAAAACAGTGTTAGCAGAATCCCCCACGAAAAGTAGGGTGTAACCCTGTGAGATGAATTCACACGTCACAAATAACTTTGTCCAAAAGCTTCCTTCTTGTTTTTATCTGGGGATATTTCCATTTTCACCAGAGGACTTAGTGCACTCCCAAATATCCCTTTACAGATTCCACAAAAACAGTGTTAGCAAACTGTTCCATGAAAAGAAAGGTATAACACTGTGAGATAAATTCATACGTCACAAAGCAGTTTCTCAGAAAGTTTCCTTCTACTTTTAATCTCAGGATATTTCCTTTGCCAAAATGGGCTTCATTGCGATCTTAAATATCCCTTCTCAGATTTCCTAAAAACAGTGCTACCAAACTGTTCCATGAAAAGTACAGTGTGTATCTGTGAAATGAATTCACACAACATAAAGAAGTTTCTCAAAAAGCTTTCTTATGTTTTTTATCTGCAGATATTTCCTTTATCACCATAGGCTTCAAAGTGCTCCCAAATACCCTACTGCAGATTCCACGCAAACAGTGTTATCAAACTGCTCAATGAAAAGCATGTTGTATATCTGTCAGATGAAATCACACATCACAGTTTCTCAGAATGCTTCTTTCTAGTTTTTATCTCAGGATATTTCCATTTTACTATATGCCTCAGTGTGCTCCCAAATATCCCTGTGCAGATTCCACAAAAACAGTGTTAGCAATCTACTCTGTGAAAACACAGGTGCAACTCAGTGAGATAAATTAACACAATACAAAACAGTTTCTCACAAAGCTTCTATCCAGTTTTTATATGATTATATTTCCTTTGTCAACATAGGGTTCAATGCAATCTAAAATATTCTTTCTCAGATTCCCCAAAAACATTGCTAACAGACTGATCCACGAAAAGAATCATGTAGCTCTGTGAGATGAATTAAGACATAACAAAACCATTTCTCAGAAAGCTTCTTTCTTGTTTTTATATGAAGATATTTCCTTTTTCACAATAAGCTTCAATGCGCTCCGAAATGTACCATTGTAGATTCCAAGAAAATACTGTTAGCAAACTTGTCAATGAAAATAACAGTGTAACTCTGTGAGATGAATTCACACATCAGAAAGAAGTTTTTCAGAAAGCTTCTTTTTGGTTTTTATCTCTGGATATTTCCTTTGTCACCATTGGCTTCAATGTGTTGCCAAATATCCTATTGGAGATTCTGCAAAAACAGTGTTAGCAAACTGCTCAATGAAAAGAATGACGTAGCTCTGTGAGATGAATTCACACATCACAAATCAGTTTCTCAGAAAGCTTCCTTTTAGTTTTTATCTGAGGATATATTTTTTTCACTGTAGTCCTCAATGTGCTCCCAAATATCCCTTTGCAGATTCCACAAAAACAGTGTTAGCAAACCACTCCATGAAAAAAATGGTGTAACTCTGTGAGATGAATTCCCACCTCAGAAAGAACTTTCCAGAAACCTCTTTCTGGTTCTTATCTGAGGATACATCGTTTGTCATATTAGGCTTCAATGCAATCCAAATATTCGTTCTCCGATTTCCCAAAAATTGTGCTACCAAACTAATCCATGTAAAGAATCGTGTAGCTCTGTGAGATGAATTAACACATCACAAGTTGGTTCCTCAAAAAGCTTCTTTCTAGTTTTTGTCTGAGGATAGTTCCTTTTTCACAATAGGCCTCAATGGGCTCATGAATATCCCTTTGCAGATTCCACAAAAACAGTGTTAACAAACTGCTCCATGAAAAGAAAGGTGTAACTCTGAAGAGAATTCACGTTTCAGAAAACAGTTTCTCAGAAGGCTTCTTTCTGGTTGTTGTCTGGGGATATTTCCTTTGTCACCATATTCTTCAAAGCACTCCCAAATATCCTATTGTAGATTCCATGAAAACAGTGTTATCAATCTCATTAATGAAAACAACGTGTTTTTCTGTGAGTTGAATTCAAACACCCAAAAGTAGTTTCTCAGAAATCTTCTTTCTAGTTTTTATCTGAGGATATTTCTTTTTTCACCATAGGCCTCAATGTGCTCTCATATATCACTTTGCAGATTCCACAAAAGCAGGATTTGCAAACTGCTCCATGAAAAGAAAAGTGTAACCCTGCGAGATGAATTCACATATCATAAAGCAGTTTCTCAGAAAGCTACTTTCTAATTTTCACATGAGTATATATTTTTTCCACTATAGGCCTCAATGTACTCCCAAATATCCCTCTGCAGATTCCAAGAAAACAGTGTTAGCAAACTGTTCCATGAAAAGAAAGTGGTAGCTCTGTGGGATTAATTCATACATCACAAAGGACTTTGTCAGAAAGTTTCCTTCTAGTTCTTATCTGAGAATATTTCATTTGTCGCCATATTCATCAAAGCAATCAAAAATATCCCTTCTCAGCCAGGCACCGTGGCTCAAGCCTGTAATCGCAGCTCCTGGGAGGCTGAGTCAGGTGGATCACAAGGTCAGGAGATCGAGATGATCCTGACTAACATGGTGAAACCCCGTTTCTACTAAAAAATACAAAAAACTAGCCAGGCAAGGTGGCAGGCACCTGTAGTCCCAGTTACTCGGGAGGCTGAGGCAGGAGAATGACATAAACCCAGGAGGCAGAGCTTTCAGTGAGCTGAGATCTGGCCACTGCACTCTTCCCTGGGCAACAGAGCGAGGCTCCATGTGGAAAAAAAAATCACTTCTTCCTTCTCAGATACCCCAAAACAGTGCTACTAAACTGATCCATGAAAAGAATCCTGTAACTCTGTGAGATGAATTAACACATCACAAAACAGTTTCTCAGAAAGCTTCTTTCTAGTTTTTATATGAGGATATTCCCTTTGTCACCCTAAGCTTCAATGAGCTCTAAAATATCAGATTGCAGATCCCAAGAAAACAGTGGTAGCAAACTGCTTAATGAAAATTACAGTGTAAATCTGTGAGATGAATTCACACATCTCAAAGAGGTTTCTCAGTAAGCTTCTCTTTGGTTTTTGTCTGAGGATATTTCCTATTTTACAATCGGCCTCAACTCGCTCCCAAATATCCCTTTGCAGATTTCATGAAAACAGTGGTAGCAAACTGCTCCGTGAAAAGAAAGATGTAACACTGCGAGATGAATTCACACATCACAAAGAGCTTTCTCATGAAGCTTCTTTCTAGTTTTTATCTGAGGATATTTCGTTTGTCACCATAGGCTTCAAAGAGATCCAAATTTTCCCCTCTCAGACTGCCCAAAAACAGTGCTACCAAACTGATCCATGAAAAGAATCATGTAACTCTGTGAGATGAGTTAACGCTTCAGAAAGAAGTACTCAGAATGTTTTTTCTAGTTTTTATCTAATGATATTTCCTTTGTCACCATAGGCTTCAATATGACTGAAAATATTCCTTCTCAGATTCCCCAAATACAGGGCTACCATACTGCTCCATGAAAAGAATTGTGTAAAACTGTAGATGAATTCACAAATCACAAAGCAGTTTCTCAGAAATCTTCTTTCTAGTTTTTTTGGGGGGATAGTTCCTATTTCACTATAGGCCTCAAAGAGCTCACGAATATCCCTCTGCAGATTCCATGAAGACAGTGTTAGCAAACTTCTCCATGAAAAGAAAGGTGTATCTCTGTGAGATGAATTCACATATCACTAAACAGTTTCTTACAAAGCTTCTTTCTGGTTTTTCTCTGGGGATATTTCCCTTGTCACTATATTCTTCAATGCACTCCTAAATATGCTTTTGCAGATTCCACAAAAAAAAAAATGTTATCAAACTCCTCAATGAAAACAACTGTGTATCTCTGTGAGTTGAATTCACACATCCAAAAGTAGTTTCTCAGAAATCTTCTTTCTAGTTTTTTTCTGAGGATATTTCCTTTTTCACAATAGGCCTCTATGCACTCCCATATATCACTTTGCAGATTCCAAAAAAATAGGATTTGCAATCTGCTAATGAAAATAAATGTGTAACTCTGGGAGATGAATTCACACATCACAAATAGCTTCCTCAGAAAGCTTCTGTCTAGTTTGTATCTGAGGATATTTCCTTTGTCACCACAGGCATCCATGTGATCCAAAATATCCCTTCTCAGATTCCCCAAAAACAGTACTACCAATCTTCTCCATGAAAAGTACAGTGTAACTCTGTGAGATGAATTCAAACATCACACAGCTCTTTCTCAGAAATCTTCTTTCTAGTTTTTGTCTGAGTATATTTCCTTTTTCATCGTTTGCCTCAATGCACTCGCAAATATCCCTTTGCAGATTCCATGAAAACAGTGCTTGCAAACTGCTCCATGAAAAGAAAGATGTAAGTCTCTGAGTTGAATTCCCACATGACAAAGAAGTTTATCAGAAAACTTATTTTTGTTTTTTTTCTTAGGACATTTCCTTTGTCACCATAGGCTTCAATACACTCCCAAATATCCTGTTGCAGATTCCACAAAAACAGTATTATCATACTGCTCAATGAAGAAAACAGTGTATCTCTCTGAGATGAATTCACACATCCAAAAGTTGTTTCTTAGAAAGCTCCTTTCCAGATTTTATCTGAGGATATTGACTTTTGACCATAGGCTTCAATGTGAAATGTAATGAACCATCACAGATTCCACAAAAAACGGATAAGCACACTTCTCAATGAAAAGAATGGTGTAACTCTGTGAAGTTAATTCACAGATCACAAGGAAGTTTCTCAGAATGTTTCCTTCTAGTTTTTATCTGAGGATATATCCTTTGTAGGCTTCAATGCGATCTGAAATATCCCTACTCAAACTCCCCAAAAACAGTGCAATCAAACTGCTCCATGAAAAGTTTTGTGTAAATCAATGAGATGAATTCAGGAATCACAAAGTACTTTCTCAGACAGCTTATTTCTAGTTTTTGTCTGAGGCTATATCCTTTGTCACCATAAACTTCAATGCACTCTGAAATATCCCATTGCAGATTCCAAGAAAACAGTGTTAGCGAACTGCTCAATGAACAGAACAGTGAAACTCTGTCGGATGAATTCACACATCACAAAGAAGTCGCTAAAAGTTTCTTTCTAGTATTTATCTAGGGATATTTACTTTTTCACCATAGGCCTCGACGCACTCCCAAATATCCCTCTGCAGATTCCACAACAGCAGTGTTAGCAAAGTGCTCCATGAAAAGGAAAGGTGTCACTCTGTGAGATGAATTCAAACATCACAAAGAACTTTCTCAGAAATCTTCTTTGTGGTTTTTATCTGAAGATATTTACTTTGTCACCATAGGCTTTAATGAGATCCAAAATATCCCCTATCAGATTAACCAAAAACAGTGCCACCAAACTGCTCCATGAAAAGCATGGTGTAATTCTGTGAGATGAATTAACACATCACAAAGCTGTTTCTTGGATAGTATCTTCTGGTTTTTGTATGAGGATATTTCCTTTGTCACCACAAGCTTCAAAGTGCTCCAAAATATCATATTGCATATTGAAAGAAAACAATGTTAGCAAACTGCTCAATGAAAAGAACAGTTTAACTTTGTGAGGTGAATTTATACATCACAAAGCAGTTTCACAGAAAGCTTATTTCTAGTTTTTATCTGAGGATATTTGCTTTTTCACCATAGGCCTCAATGCGATCCACAACATCCCTTCTCAGATTCCCAAAAAAAGTGCTACCAATCTCCTCCATAAATAGAATGGTGTAAATCTGTGAGATTAATTCACATACCACAAAACTGTTTATCAGAAATCTTCTTTCTAGTTTTTAACTGAGGATATTTCCTTTTTCACCATATTCCTCAATGTGCTCCCAAAAATCCCATTGCAGAGTCCATGAAAAAAAGTGTTAGCAATGCTCTCAATAAAAAGAGAGGTGTGCCTATGTGAGATGAATTCACACGTCACAAAGAAGTTTCTCAGAAAGTTGTTTTATGGTTTTTATCTGGGGATATTTCCTTTTTCACCATAGGCCTCAAGGCTCTCCAAAATAACCCTTTGCAGATTCCATGAAAACAGTGTTAGCAAGTTGTTCCATGAAAAGAAAGGTGTATTTCCTTAATCACTATAGGCTTCAATGTGATCCAATACATCCCTTCTCAGATTCCCCAAAAAGCAGTGCAACCAAACTGCTCCATGAAAAGAATCGTGTAACTCTGAGAGATGAATTAACAAATCAAAATGCAGTTTCTCAGAAAGCTTCTTTCTAGTTTTTGTATGAGGATATTACCATTTTCACTATAGACCTCAATGCACTTGTGAATATCCCCTGGCATATTTCACGAAAATAGTGTTAGCAAACTGCTCCATGAAAAGAAATGTGTAAATCTGTGAGATGAATTCACACATCACAAGGCAGTTTCTCAGAAAACTTTTTTTTGATTTTTATTTGAGGATATTTCCTTTGTCAACATAGGTTTCAATGCACTCCCAAATATCCTTTGTAGATTCCTCGACAACAGTGTTAGTAAATGGCTCCAAGAAAGAATCGTTTAACTCTGTGAGATGAATTCACAAATTGCAAAGAAATTTCTCAGAAAGCTTCTTTCCAGTTTTTATCTGAGGATATTTCCTTTTTCACCACAGGCTTCAATGTGATCCAAAATATCCTTTTCAGATTCCCCAAAAACAATGCTACCAAACAGATCCATGAAAAGGATTGTGTAACTCTGTGAGATGAGTTAACACATCACAAAGTGGTTTCTCAGAAATCTTCTATCTAATTTTTATTTGAGGATATTTAATTTCTCACCCTAAGCTTCAATGCACTCTGAAATATCAGATTGAAGATTCCAGGAAAACTGTTAGCAAACTGCTCAATGAAAAGAACAGTGTAACTCCATGAGATGAATTGACACAGCACAAAGCAGTTTTTCAGAAGGCTTCTTTTTGATTTTCATTTGATTATATTTACTATGTCACCATAAGCTTCAATGCGCTCCAAAATATCCCATTGCAGATTCCAAGAAAAGAGTGTGAACAAACTGCTCAATGAAAACAACAGTATAACTCTGTGAGATGAATTCACACGTCACAAAGTAGTTTCTCAGACAGATTCTTTGTAGTTTTTAACTGAGAATATGCCCTATTTCAACATAAGCCTCGATGCACTCCCAAATATCCCTTTGCAGATTCCACAAAAAGAGCATTAGCAAACTCCTCCATGAAAAGAAAGTTGTAACTCTGTGAGATGACTTCTCACATCATGAAGAACTTTCTCAGAAAACTTCTTGGTACTTTTAATCTGAGGATATTCCCTTAGTCACCATATTCTTCAATGTGATAAAAAAAAAATCCCTTCTCAGTTTACCCAAAAACAGTGCTACCAAGCTGATCCATGAAAACAATGCTGTAACTCTTGCATGGATTAACACATCACATAGTGGTTTCTCAGAACCTTTCTTACTAGTTTTTATATGAAGATACTTTTTTTGTCACCATAAATTTCAATGTGCCCTGAAATATCCCATTTCAGCTTCCAAGAAAATGATGTTAGTAGACTGCTAAATGAAAAAGAACAGTGTACCTCTGTGAGATTAATTCACATCCCAAAGCAGTTTCTCAGAACGCTTCTTTCTAGTTTTTATCAGAGGATATTTCCTATTTCACCATAGGCCTCTATGAGCTCCCAAATAACCCTTTTCAGATTCCACAAAAACAGCATTAGCAAACTTCTCCATGAAAAGAGTAGTGTAACTCTGTGATATGAATTCACACATCACAAACAACTTTCTCAGAAACATTCTTTCTAATTTTTATCTGAGGATATTTCCTAAGTCACCACAGTCTTCAATGTCATCCAAAGTATCTCTTCTCAGATTCTCCAAAAACCGTGCTACCAAACTGATCCAGGAAAGCGATCATGTAACTATGTGAGAAGAATTAACACATCACAAAGTGGTTTCTCAGGAAGTTTCTTTCTAGTTTTTACATGAGGATATATGCTTTGTCACCATAAGCTTCAATGTACTCCTAAATATGTCATTACAGATTCCAAGAAAACTGTGTTAACAAACTGCTCAATGAAAAGAACAGTGTTACTCTATGACTTGATTTCACACACCACAAAGCAGTTTCTCAGAAAGCTTCTTTCTAGTATTTCTATGAGGATATTTTCTTTTTCACGATAGGCCTCAATGCGCTCCCAAATATCCCTTTGCAGGTTCCACGAAAACAGTGTTATAAACAGCTCCATGAAGAGAAAGATGTAACTGTGTGAAATGTTTTCACACATCACAAAGAACATTCTCAGAAATCTTCTTTCTAGTTTGTAACTGAGGATATTTACTTTTTCAACTTTACCTTCAATGGCATCCAAAATATCCTTTCTCAGATTTCCCAAAAACAACAATATCAATCTAATCCGTGAAAAGAATCATAAAACACTGTAAGATGAATTTACAAATAACAAAGCAGTTTCTCAGAAAGTTTCTAGTTTTAGTCTGAGGGTATTTTTTTTTTCACAATAAGCCTCAAGGTGCTCCGAAATATCCCATTGCAGATTCCAGGAAAACAGTGTTAGAAATATGCTCAATGAAAAGAACAGTGTAACACTCTGAGTTGAATTCATGCAACAAAAAGTGGCTTCTCAGAAAGCTTCTTTTTAGGATTTTTATGAGGATATTTCCTTTTTCACTATAGGCTTCAATGCACTCTCAAATATCCCTTTGCAGATTCCACAAAAATTGTGTTAGCAAAGTGTTCCATGAAAACACAGGTGTAACTCTCTGAGAGGAATTCACACATCACAAAGAACTTTCTCAGACAGCTTCTTTCTGGTATTTATCTGATGATATTTCCTTGGACACCATAGGCTTCAATGCGATCCAAAATGTGCCTTTTCAGATTCCCCAAAACGAGTGCTAAAAACTGATCCATGAAAAGAATTGTGTAACTCTGGAAGATGAATTAACACATCATGAATCGGTTTCTCAGTTTCATGCTTTCTAGTTTTTAATATGTGGATATTTCCTTTGTCAACATCAGCTTCTATGCGCTCCAAAATATCTGATTGCAGATTCCAGGAAAACAGTGTTAACAAACTGCTTAATGTAAAGAACAGTGTAACTCTGTCAGACGAATTCGCCTGTCACAAAGCATTTTCTCAGGATGTTTCTTTCTGGTGTTTAACTGAGGATATTTCTTTTTTCACCATAGGCCTCAATGCACTCCCAAATATCCCTTTGCAGATTCCACGAAAGCAGTGTTAGCAAACTGCTCCATGAAAAGGAATGTGTAACTGTGAGATGAATTCACACATTTCAGAAAACTTTTGCAGAAACCGTCTTTCTAGTTTTTCTCTTAGGATATTTCATTTGTCACCATAGGCTTCAAAGCGATACAAAATATCCTATCTCAGATTCCACAAAAACATGCTAACAGACTAATCCATGAACAAAATAGTGTAACACTGTGAGATGAATTAACACATCGCTAAGCAGTTTCTCAGAAAGCTTCTTTCTAGTTTATGTCTGAGGATATTTCCTTTGTCACCATGAGCTTCAATGCACTCTGAAATATCCCATTGCAGATTCCGATAAAACAGTGTAAGCAAACATCCCAGTGAAAAGAACAGTGTAATTCTGTGTGTTGAATCCAAATATCACAAAGCAGTTTCTCAGAAAGCTTCTTTTTTGTTTTTTTTTTTCGTGGGGATATTTCCTTTGTCACTCTAGGCCTCAATGCACTCCCAAATATCCCTTTGAAGATTAGACAAAAACAGTGTTATCAATCTGCTCCATGAAAAGAAAGCTGTAACTCTGTGAGATAAATTCACACATCACAAAGAACTACCTCAGAAAGTTTTTTCTAGTTTTTTATATTTCCTTAGTCACCATAGACATCAATCTGATCCAAAATATTCCTTCTCAGATTCCCCAAAAATAGTGCTCTCAAACTGATCCATGAAAATAATTGTGTAACGCTGTGAGATGAATTAATACATCTCAAAGTGGTTTCTCAGAAAGCATCTTTCTAGTTTTTATATGAAGATATTTCCTTTGGCACCATCAGCTTCAATACGATCCAAAATATCCCTTCTCAGATTTCCCAAAAACTGTGCTACCAAACTGCTCCATGAAAAGAATCGGGTAACTCTTTGAGAAGAATTCACAAATCTCAAAGTGGTTTCTCGGAAATAATCTTTCTAGTTTTTATATGAAGATATTTCCTTTGTCACCATCAGATTCAATGCGCTCTGAAATATCCCATTGCAGATTACAAGAAAACAGTGTTAGCAAACTTCTCAATGAAAAGAACAGTGTAACACTGTGAGATGAATTCACACATCACAAATCAGTTTCTCAGAAAGCTTCTTTCTAGTTTTTACCTGAGGATATTTCCTTTTTCATCATAGGTCTCAATGTGCTCCCAAATATCCCTTTGCATATTCCACGAAAACATGGTTACCAAACTGCTCCATGAAAAGAATGGTGTGAGTCAGTTAGGTGAATTCACACATCACAAAGAGCTTTCTCAGAAAGCTTCTTTCTAGTTTTTATCGGAGGATATTTCCTTGGTCACCATACTTTTCAATGCAATCCAAAATATCCCTTCTCAGATCCTCCAAAAACCGTGCTACCAAACTGTTCCATGAAAAGAATCATGTAACTCTGTGAGAATAATTAATACATCACAAAGCAGTTTCTCAGAAAGTTTGCTTCTAGTTTTTGTATGAGGATATTTCCTTTGTCATCATAAGCTTCAATATGCTCCAAAGTATCACATTGCAGATTCCAAGAAAGCAGTGTTAGCAAGCTGCTCAATGAAAAGAGCCAGTGTATCTCTCTGACATGATATTACACTTCACAAAGATGACTCATAAAGCTTCTTTCAAGATTTGTCTGGGGATATTTCCTTTTTTACAATAAGCATCAATGTTCTCCAAAATATGCCATTTCAGATTCCAACAAAACAGTGTTATCAAACTGCTCAATGAAATGAACAGTGTAACTCTGTGACTTGAATTCACACAACACAAAGCCGTTTCTCAGAAAGCTTCTTTTTGGTTTTTCTATGAGGATATTTCCTTTGTCACCATAGGCTTCAATGCACTCCCAAACATCCTGTTGCAGATTCCATGAAAACAGTGTTATCAACCTGCACAATGAAAAGAATGGTGCAACTCTGTGAGATGAATTCACACACCAAAAAGCAGTTTCTCAGAAATTGTCTTTATAGCTTTTATCTGAGGATATTTCCTTTTTCACGAGGCCTCAAAGTGCTCCCAAACATCCCTTTGCAGATTCCATGAAAAATCTCTTGGCAATCTGCCCAATGAAAAGAAAGGTTTAACTCTGTGAGATAATTTCACACATCACAAAGAACTGTCTCAGAAAGATTCTTTCTAGTTTTTATCTGAGAATATTGCCTTAGTCACTGTAGGCTTCAATGTGATCAAAAGTATCCCCTCTCAGATTGTCCAAAAACAGTGCTACCAAACTGATCCATGAAAAGAATCATGTAACTCCCTGAAAAGAATTAACACATCACAAAGTGGTTTCTCAGAAAGCTTGTTTTTAGTATTTGTCTGAGGATATTTCCTTTGTCACCATAAGCTTCAATGCGCTCCGAATTATCCCATTGCAGATTCCAAAAAAACAGTGTTAGCAAACTGCTCAGTAACAAGAATAGTGTAAGTCTCTGGTATGAATTCACACATCACAAAGCAGTTTCTGAGAAATCTTCTTTCTAGTTTTTGTCTGAGAATATTTCCTTTTTCACAATAAGCTTCAATGTGCTCCAAAATATGCCATTGTAGATTCCAAAAAAACTGTGTTAGCAAACTGCTCATGAAAAAGACAGTGTAACTCAGTGAGCTGAATTCACATATCTCAAAGTAGTTTCTCAAAAAACTTCTTTTTGGTTTTTATCTGAGGATATTTCCTTTATCACCATAGGCTTCAATGCACTCCCCAATATCCTTTTGCTGATTCTACGATAACAGTGTTATCAAACTGGTTAATGAAAAGAATGGTGTAACTCTGTGAGATGAATTCACAAATCATGAAACAGTTTCTCAGAAAGCTTTCTTCTTGTTTTTATCTGAGAATATTTCTTTTTTCACTGTAGGCCTCAATGTGCTCCCAAATATCCCTTTGCAGATTCCATGAAAACTCTGTTAGCAAACTGTTCTATGAAAGGAAAATTGTAACTCTGTGAGATGAATTCACACAGCACAGAGAACTTCCTCAGAAAACTTATTTCTAGTTTTTATCTGAGGCTATTTTCCTTTTCACCATGAACGTCAATGTGATCCAAAATATCCTTTCTCAGATTCCATGAAAACAGTGGTAACACACTGATCTGTGAAAAGTTTCGTGTTTTGCTGTGAGATGAATTAACATATTTCAAAATGGTTTCTCAGAAAGTTTCTGTTTGTTTTATATGAGGATATTTCATTTGTTGTGAGATGAATTCACACATCATAAAGAACTTTCTCAGAAAGCTTCTTTCTAGTTTTTATCTGAGGATATTTCCTTTGTCACCATAGGCTTCAATGCATTCCAAGATATTCCCTCTCAGATTCCCCAAAAAGAGTGCTACCAAGCTGCTAAATGAAAATAAGGTGTAACTGTGAGATGAATTCACAAATCACAAAGCAGTTTCTCAGAAAGTTTCTTTCAAGTTTTTGTCTGAGTATATTTCCTTTGTCATCATAAACTTCAATGCACTGCAAAATATCCCTTTACGGATTCCAAGGAAACAGTGTTAGCAGACTGCTCAATTAAAATAACATTGTAACTCTGTTAGGTGTATTCAAACAACACAAAGGAGTTTCACAGAAAGCGTCTATTTGATTTTTATCTGAGGATATTTCCTGTGTCTCCATAGACTTCAATGCCCTCCCAAATATCCTATTGCACATTCCATGAAAAAAGTTTTATAAAACTGCTCAATAAAAAGGATGGTGTAGGTCTCTGAGATGAATTCACAAATCACAATTCAGTTTCTCAGAAAGCTTCTCTCTAGTTTTTATTCACACATCACAAAAAACTTTATGAGAAAGCTTCTTTCTAGTTTTCTTCTGACAATATTTCCTTTGTCACTATAACCTTCATTGTGATCCAAAATATCCCTTCTCAAATGCCCTAAAAACAGTGCTACAAAACTGACCCATGAAAAGGATCATGTAGCACTGTGAGATGAATTAACACATCACAAAGCAGTTCCTCATAAAGCTTCTTTCTGGTTTTTATATGAAAAAGGGATATTTCCTTTTTCACCATAAGCTTCAATGCACTTTGAAATATCCCATTGCAGAATCCAAGAAAACAATGTTAGCAAACTGCTCAATGAAAAGAAAGATGTACCTCTGTATGATGAATGCACACATCACAAAGCAGTTTCTCAGAATTCTTTTTTCTACTTTTTATCTGAGGATATTTAATTTTTCACCCTTGGCCTCAAAGCACTCCCAAACATCACTTTGTAGATTCCACAAGGATATTAACCAGTGAGATGATTTCACACATCGCAAAGTAGTTTCTCAGATAGTTTCTTTTTGGTTTTTGTCTGAGGATATTGCCATTGTCACTATAGGCTCCAGTGAGCTCCCAAATATCCTACTGCAGATTCCATGAAAACTGTGTTATCTAACTGCACAATGGTAACGACAGTGTAACTCTGTGAGACGAATTCACACATCATAAAGTAGTTTCTCAGCGAGCTTGTATCTAGTTTTATCTGATGATGTTTCCTTTCTCAGCCTAGGTTTCAATGCGACCCACAATATTCCTTCTCAGATTCCCCAAAAATGCTGCTATCAAACTGTTCTATGAAAAGAATGGTGTAACTCTCTGAGATGAATACACATATCACAAAGATGTTTCACAGAAAGCTTCTTTAATGTTAATATCTGAGGGTATTTCCTTTTAAACCATAGGTCTCAATGTGTTCCAAAATATCCCTTCTCAGACACCACAAACATAGTGATGCTAAAGTGCTCCCTCCACAGAAACGTTTAGCTCTATGAGATGAATTCACACATCATGAAGAAGTTTCTCAGAAACCTTCTCTCCAGTTTTTACCTGAAGATATTTCCTGTTTCACCATTAGACTCTATGCGCTCCCAAATACCCCTTTGCAGATTCCAGAAAAACGGTGTTACTAAACTGCTCAATGAAAATAAAGTTGTAACTCTGTGAGATGAATTCACCCATCACGTGGCAGTTTCTCAAAAAGCTTCTCTCTAATTTAAATATGAGGATATTTCCTTTTTCACCATAGGCTTCAATGTGCCCAAAAATAACTCTTCTCAGATGCCACAAAAACAGTGATACCGAACTGCTCAATCAACAAAAAGATTGAAATCTTTGAGAAGAATACACACATCCCAAAACTGTTTCTCGAAAAGTGTATCTCTAGTTTTTATCTGAAGTTATTTCCTTTTCCACTGTACGCCTCTAGGAGTGGATACCCTTTGCAGATTGCATAAAAACAGTGTTACCAAACTGCTCAAAGAAAATAAAGTTGTAACACTGTGTGATGAATTCAGCCATCACAAAGAAATTACTCAGTAACCTTTCTAGTTTTTATCTCGGGATATTTCCTTTTCCACCATTGTCTTGCATGTGCTCCCAAATATCCCTTCTCAGACACCCCAAAACAGCGATGCCAAACTACTCTCTCAACAGAAAGCTTTACCTCTATGAGATGAATGCACACATCAAAAAGGAGTTATCAGAGACTTTCTCTCCAGGTTTTACCTGAAGATATTTCCTTTTTCAACATTGACCTCTATCCACTCACAAATATCCGTTTGCATATTCCACAAGAACAGTGTTAACAAACTGCTCAATGAAAAGAAAGACTTAACTCTATGAGATGAATTCACCCATCACAAAGCAGTCTCTCAGAAAGCTTCCTTCTAGTTTTTATCTGTGCATATTTACTAATCCACCATCAGCCTCAATGTGCTCCCAAATATCCTTTCTCAGACACCACAAAAAGAGTGATGTCAAACTGCTCAATCAACAAAATGGTTAACTCCTATGAGATGAATGCACACATCACAAAAGAGTTTCTCAGAAAGCTTATTTCCAGTTTTTATCTGAAGATATTTCCTTTTTCACCAGAGGCCTCTAGGAACTCCTGAAAATCTCTTTGCAGATTCCTCAAAAATATTGTTACCAAATTCACAATGAAAATAAAGACATAACTCTGTGAGATGAATTCATCCATTGAAAAGCAGTTTCTCGGAAAGCTTCTTTATAGTTTTTATCTGAGAATATTTCCTTTTTCACCATAGGCCTCAAGGCGCTCCCAAATATCCATTTGCAGATACCAGGAAAGCAGTGTTAGCAAACTGATCCATGAAAAGAAATGTATAAATCTGTGAGATGAATTCACACATCACAAAGAACATTCTCAGAAAGCTTCTGTCTACTTTTCATTTGAGGATATTTCCTTTGTCACCATAGGTTTCAATGAGATCCAAAATATTCCTTCTCAGATTCACCAAAAACAGTGCTACCAAACTAGTCCATGAAAAGAATCATGTAACTCTGTGAGTAAATTACCACATCACAAAGCAGTTTCTCAGAAAGATTCTTTCTAGTTTTTATATGAGGATATTTCCTTTGTCAACATACGCTTCAAAGCACTCCAAAATAGCCCATTGCAGATCTGAAGAAAACAGTGTTAGCTAATGGCTCAATGAAAAGAAAGGTGTAACTCTCTGTGATGAATTCACACGTCATAAAGCAGTTTCTCAGAAAGCTTCTTTATAGTTTTTATCTAAGGATATTTAGTTTTTCACCATAGGCCTAAAAGCGCTTGAAATGTCCCTTTGCAGATTCCATGAAAACAGTGTTTGCAAACTGCTCCATGAAAAGAAAGGTGTAACTCTGTGAGTTGATTTCACACATCACAAAGAACTTTCTCAGAAAGTTTCTTTCTTGTTTCTATCTGGTGACATTTCCTTTTTCACTATATTTTTCCATGTGATTCCAATTATCCCTTCTCAGATTTCCGAAAAACAGTGCTACCAAACTTCTCCATGAAAAATCGTGCAACTGTGTGAGATGAATTAAAACATCACATAGCTGTTTGCCAGAAAGCTTCTTTCTAGTTTTTATCTGAGGATATTTCATTTGAAACCATACGCTTCAATGTCCTTCCAAATATGCTATTGCAGATTCCACAAAAACAGTATTAGCAAACTGCTGAATGAATAGAACAATGTAACTCTGTGAGATGAAATCACACATCACCAAGCAGTTTCTCAGAAAGCTTCTTTCTAGTTTTTATCTGAGGATATTTCCTTATTCACCATAGGCTTCAATGCACTCCCAAATATTCCTTTGCAGATTTCACGAAAACAGTGTTAGCAAACTGCTCCATGAAATGTAAGGTGTAACTCCATGAGATGAATTCACATATCACAAACAACTTCCTCAGGAAGCTTCTGTCTTGTTTTTATTTGAGGATATTTCCTTTTCCACCATAGATTTCATACACTCCTAAATATCCCTTCTCAGACACCACAAAAACAGTGATGCCAAAGTGCTCCCTAAACAGAAATGTTTAGCTCTATGAGATGAATGCCCACATCACAAAGGAGTCTCTCAGAAGGCTCCTCTCCAGTTTTTGCCTGAAGATGTTTCCTTTTTCACCATTGGACTCTATGTGCTCCCGAATATCCCTTTGCAGATTCCACAAAAACAGTTACAAACTGCACAATGAAAAGAAAGGTGTAACACTGTGAGATGAATTCAACTATCACAAAGCAGTTTCTCACAAAGCTTCTTTCTAGTTTTAATCTAAAGATATTTTCTTTTTCATCATAAGCTTCAATGTGCTCAAAAATAACTCCTCTCAGATACCACACAAACAGTGATGCCTAACTCCTCAATCAACAAAAACGTAAAACACTTTGAGATGAATACACACATCACAAAACCGTTTCTCAAAATGCTTCTCTCTGGTTTTTATTCGAAGTTATTTCCATTTTTACCGTAGGCCTCTAGGAGCTCCCAAATATCCCTTTGCAGATTCCATAAAAACTGTGCTACCAAACTGCTCAAAGAAAACAAAGGTGTAACTCTATATCATGAATTCACCCATCACAAAAAAAATTCTCAGAAAGCTTCTTTCTGGTGTTTATCTCAGGATATATCCTTTTCCACCATAGTTTTCCATGTGCTCCCAAATATCCCTTCTCACACACCACAAAAAAAGTGATGCCAAACTGCTCTCTCAGCAGAAATCTTTACCTCTATGAGATGAATGCACACATCACAAAGGAGTTATCAGAAACTTTCTCTCCAGGTTTAACCTGAAGATATTTCCTTTCTCAACATTGGCCTCTATGCACTCCCGAATATCCCTTTACATATTCCAGAAAAACAGTGTTATCAAACTGCTCAATGAATAGGATGATTTATCTCTGTGAGGTGAATAGTAACATAAGAAAGAATTTTCTCAGAAAGCTTCTTCAAAGTTTTTATCTGAGGATATTTACTTATGCACCATAGTCCTCAATGTGCTCACAAATATCCCTTTGCAGATTCCATGAAAACAGTGTTAGCAAACTGCTACATGAAAAGAATGTTGTAACTCTGTGAGATAAATTCACATATCACAATGTTCTTTCTCACAAAACTTCTTTCTAATTTTTATCTCAGAATATTTCCTTTTTCACCATATTCCTCAATACGCCCTCGAATATCCCATTCGAGAAAAAAGGAAAAAAATGTTAGCAAACTTCTCAATGAAAAGAATGGTAGCACCCTGTGAGATGAATTCACACATCACAAAGCAGTTTCACAGAAAGTTTCTTTTTGGTTTTTATCTGAGGATAGTTACTTTGTCACCATGGGATTCTACGTGCTCCAAAAATATCCTATTGCATATTCCATGAAAACAGTGTTATCAAACTGCTTCATGAAAAAAAGGTGTAACTCTGTGAGATGAACTTGCACATCAGAAATAACTTTCTCAGAAAGCTTCTTTCTGGTTTTTATCTGAGGACATTTCCTTTTTCACTGTAGGCTTCAAGGTAATCCAAAATATCCCTTCTCAGATTCCCCAAAAACAGGTCAACCAAACTGTTCCATGAAAAGAATCATGTAACTCTCTGAGATGAATTCACAAATCACAAAGCAGTTTCTCAGAAAGCTTCTTTTTAGTTTTTGTCTCAGGATATTTCCTTTGTCACCCTAAGGTTCAATGCTCTCCGAAAAATCCCATTGCAGATTCCAAGAAAACAATGTTAGCAAACTGCTCAATAAAAAGAACGCTGTAATTCTGTGAGTGCAATTCACACAACACAAAGCAGTTTCTCCGAGAGCTTCTTTTTGGGCTTTCTATGAGGATATTTCCTTTGTCACGATATGCTTCAATGCACTCCAAAATATCAGATTGCAGATTCCAAAAAAAAAAAAAAAAACAGTGTAAGCAAACTGCTCAATGCAAAGGGCGTGTAACACTTAGAGATGAATTCACGCATCACAAAGCAGTTTCTCAGAACACTTCTTTCAAATTTTTATCTGAGGATACTTCCTTTTTCAAAATAGGCCTCGAGGGACTCCCAAATATCCCTTTGCATATTCCAGGAAAACAGTGTTAGCAAACTGTTCCATAAAAAGAAAAGTGTAACTCTGTGAGATGAATTCACACCTCACAAAGAACTTTCTCAGATAGCTTCTTTCTAGTTTTTATCTGAATATATTTCCTTTGTCACCATAGGCCTCAATGCAATCCAAAATATCCCTTCTCAGATTCCCCAAAAACAGTGCTACGAAACTGTTCCTTGAAAAGAATCGTGTAACTCTGTGAGATGAATTCACAAGTCAAAAATCAGAATCTGAGAAAACTTCTTTCTAGCTTTTGTCTGAGGATATTTCCTTTTTCTCCATAGGCCTCAATGAGGTCACGAATATATCATTGTAGATTCCACGAAAACAGTGTCATCAAACGGCTCCATGAAAACAATGGTGTAAATCTGTGAGAAGAATTAACACATCACAAAGCAGTTTCTCAGAAGGCTTCTTTCTAGTTTTCATCTGGGGGTATTTCCATTTTCACCATATTCCTCAATGCACTCCTGAATATCCAATTGCAGATTAAACAGAAAATGTTTTAGCAAATTTCTCAATGAAAAGAACTTTGTAACTGTGTGAGATGAATTCACACATCACAAAGCAGTTTCACAGTAAGCTTCTTTTTGGTTTTTACCTGAAGATATTTCCTTTGTCAACAGAGACTTCAATGTACTCCAAAATATCCTATTGCAGATTCCACGAAAACAGTGTTAGCAAACTGCTGAATGAAAAGAACGATGTAACACTGTGAGATGAATTCACACATTAGAAAGCAGCTTCTCAGAAATCTTCTTTCTAGTTTTAATCTGAGGATATTTTCTTATTCACTATAGGTCTTATTGTGCTCCCAAATATTCCTTTGCAAATTCCATGAAAACAGTATTAGCAAACTGCTTAATGAAAAGAAAGGTGTATTTGTGTCCTCTTTTATTTCACTGAATGGTGGTTTGTAGTTCTCCTTGAAGAGGTCCTTTACATCTCTTGTAAGTTGGATTCCTAGGTATTTTATTCTCTTTGAAGCAATTGTGAATGGAAGTTCATTCATGATTTGGCTCTCTGTCCATCTGTTACTGGTGTATAACAATGCTTGTGATTTTTTGCACATTAATTTTGTATCAGGAGACTTTGCTGAAGTTTCTTATCAGCTTAAGGAGATTTTGGGCTGAGACAATGGGGTTTTCTAAATATACAATCATGTCATCTGCAAACAGGGACAATTCGACTTCTTCTTTTCCTAACTGAATTCCCTTGATTTCTTTCTCTTGCCTGATTGGCCTAGCCAGAACTTCCAACACTATGTTAAATAGGAGAGGTGAGAGAGGGCATTCCTGTCTTGTGCCAGTTTTCAAAGGGAGTGCTTACAGTTTTTGTCCATTCAGTAAGATATTGGCTGTGGGTTTGTCATAAATAGCTCTTATTATTTTGAGATAAGTTCCATTAATACCGAATTTATTGAGTGTTTTTAGCATGAAGGGCTGTTGAATTTTGTCAAAGGCCTTTTCTGCATCTATTGAGATAATCATGTGGTTTTTGTCTTTGGTTCTGTTTATATGCTGGATTACGTTTATTGATTTGCATATGTTGAACCATCCTTGCATCCCAGGGATGAAGCCTACTTGATCATGGTGATAAGCTTTTTGATATGCTGCTGGATCCAGTTTGCCAGTATTTTATTGAGGATTTTTGCATCGATGTTCATCAGGGATATTGGTCTAAAATTCTCTTTTTTTGTTGTGTCTCTGCCAGGCTTTGGTATCAGGATGATGTTGGCCTCATAAAATTAGTTAGGGAGGATTCCCTCTTTTTCTATTGATTGGAACAGTTTCAGAAGGAATGGTACCAGCTCCTCCTTGTACCTCTGGTAGAATTCAGCTGTGAATCCATCTGGTTCTGGACTTTTTTTGGTTGGTAGGCTATTAATTATTGCCTCAATTTCAGAGCCTGCCATTGGTCTATTCAGGGATTCAGCTTCTTCCTGGTTTAGTCTTGGGAGAGTGTAAGTGTCCAGGAAATTATCCGTTTCTTCTAGATTTTCTAGTTTATTTGCATAGAGGTGTTTATAGTATTCTTTGATGGTAGTTTGTATTTCTCTGGGGTCGGTGGTGATATCCTCTTTATCATTTTTTTATTGCGTCTATTTGATTCTTCTCTCTTTTCTTCTTTATTAGTCTTGCTAGTGGACTATCAATTTTGTTGATCTTTCCAAAAAACCAACTCCTGGATTCATTGATATTTTGGAGGGTTTTTTTGTCTCTCTATCTCCTTCAGTTCTGCTCTGATCTTAGTTATTTCTTGCCTTCTGCTAGGTTTTGAATGTGTTTGCTCTTGCTTCTCTAGTTCTTTTAATTGTGATGTTAGAGTGTCAATTTTTGATCTTTCCAGTTTTCTCTTGTGGACATTTAGTGCTATACATTTCTCTCTACACAATGCTTTAAAAGAGGACACAAACAAATGGAAGAACATGCCATCCTCATGGATAGGAAGAATCAATATCCTGAAAATGGCCATACTGCCCAAGGTTATTTATAGATACAATGCCATCCCCATCAAGCTACCAAAACAGTATGGCGATTCCTCAAGGATCTAGAACTAGAAGTACCATATGACCTAACCATCTCATTATTGGGTATATACCCAAAGGATTATAAATCATGTTGCTATAAAGACACATGCACACGTATTTTTATTGTGGCACTATTCACAATAGCAAAGACTTGGAATCAACCCAAATGTCCATCAGCAACAGACTGGATTAAGAAAATGTGGCACATATACACCATGGAATACTATGCAGCCATAAAAACGATGAGTTTGTGTCCTTTGTAGGGACATGGATGCAGCTGGAAACCATCATTCTCAGCAAACTATTGCAAGAACAGAAAACCAAACACCACATGTTCTAACTTGTAGGTGGGAACTGAACAATGAGATCACTTGGATTCGCGAAGGGGAGCATCACACACCAGAGCCTATCATGGGGAGGCGGAGGGGGTGGGATTTCATTGGGAGTTATACCTGATGTAAATGACGAGTTCATGGGCACTGACGAGTTGATGGGTGCAGCACACCAATATGGCACAAGTATACATATATAACACACCTGCACATTATGCACATGTACCCTAGAACTTAAAGAATAATAATAATAATAAGAAGAAGAAGAAAGGTCTAACACTGTGCCATGAATTCACACATCACAAGCAAATTCCTCAGAAAGCTTCTTTCTAACTTATGTCTGAGGATATTTCCTTTTCCACCATAGGCTTCATGCGCTCCCAAATATCCCTTCTCAGACACCACTAAAACAGTGATGCCAAAGTGCTCCCTCAGCAGAAACGTTTAGATCTATGAGATGAATGCACACATCACAAGGGAGATTCTCAGAAAGCTTCTCTCCAGTTTTTACCTGAAGATATTTGCATTTATGCCATTGGACTCTATGCTCTCCCAAATATCCGTTTGTAGATTCCACAAAAACAATGTTAGCAAACTGCTCCACGAAAAGAAAGGGATAACTCGGTGAGATGAATTCACACATCATGAAGAAGTTTCTCAGAGAGCTTATTTCTAGATTTTATCTGATGATATTTCCTTTGTCACCACAGGCTTCAATGAACTCTGAAATATCAGATTTCACATTCCAAGAAAACAGTGTAAGCAAACTGCTCAATGCAAAGAACTGTGTAACTCTGTGAGATGAATTCACCTATCACAAAGCAGTTTATCAGAAAGCTTCTTTCTAATTTTTATCTGAGGATATTTCCATTTTCTATTTAGGCCTCAAGAAGTTCCTAAATATCCCTTGCATATTCCACGAAAACAGTGTTAGAAAAATTCTCCATGAAAAGAAAGGTGTAGCTCTGTGAGATGAATTCACACATCATGGAGAAGTTTCTCAGATAGCTTCTTTCTAGTTTTTAACTGAGTGTATTTCCTTTGTCACCAGAGGCTTCAATGCAATCCAAAATATCCCTTTCCAGACTCCCCAAAAACAGTGCTACCAAACTGCTGCATAAAAAAAAAAAGGTGTAACTCTGTGACATCAATTCAGAAATCACAAAGGAGTTTCTCAGAAATCTTCTTTATAGCTTTTATCTGAAGATATTTCCTTTGTTACCTTAGGCTTCATTGCGATCCGAAATATCCCTTCTCAGATTCTCCAAAACAGCGCTAACAAACTGCTCCATGAATAGAATCATGTAACTCTGTGAGATGAATTCACAAATCACACTCAGAAAGCTTCCTTCTAATTTTTGTCTGAGACATATCCTTTGTCACCCTAAGCTTCAATATGCTCCAAAATATATCACTGCAGATTCCAAGAAAACAATGTAAGCAAACTGGTCAAGGAAAAGAACAATGTAACCCTGTGAGATGAATTCACTCATCACAAAGCAGTTTCTCAGAAATCTTTTTTCTAGTTTTTATCAGAGAATATTTCCTTTTTCACTATAGACCTCAAAGTGCTCCAGAATATCCCATTGCAGATTAGATGAAATCAGTGTTAGCAAACTTCTCCATGAAAAGAAAGTTGTAACTCTGTGAGACAAATTCACTCATTATAAAGAACTTTCTCAGAAAGCTTCCTTCTCGTTTTTATCTGAGTATATTTCCTTTGTCACCATAGTCTTCAATGTGACTCAAATTATTCCTTCTCAGAATCCCCAAAAACACTGCTACCATACTGATCCATGAAAAGGATCGTCTAACTCTGTGAGATGAATTCACACATCACAGTTTTTATATGAGGATATTTCCTTTATCACCCTATGCTTCAATCTGCTCTGAAATAACCCATTGCAGATTCCAAGAAAACAGTGTTAGCAAACTGCTTAATGAAAGACAGTTTAACTTTGTAAGATGAATTCACACATCACAAAGCAGTTTGTCAGACTGCTTCTTTCTAATTTTGGTCTGAGGATATTTGCTTTTTCACCACAGGTTTCAATGCAATCCAAAATATCCCTTCTCAGATTCCCCAAAAACACTGCTACCAAATTGATCCACGAAAAGAATGGTGTAATTCTGTGAGATGAATTCACAATTCAGAAAGCAGTTTCTCAGAAAGCTTCCTTATAGTTTTTTTCTTAGTATATTTCCTTTGTCACCATAAGTTTTAATGTGTTCTGAAGTATGCCATTGCAGATTCCAAGAAAACAGTGTCAGCAAACTGCTCCATGAAAAGAAAGGTCTAAATCTGTGAGATGAATTCACACATTAAAAAGAAATTTCTCAGAAAGCTTCTTTCTAGTTTTTATCTGAGGATATTTCCTTTATCACCACAGGCTTCAAGGTTATTCAAAATATACCTTCTCACATACCCCAAAAAGAGTGCTACCAAACTGCTCCCTGAAAAGAACTTTGTAACTCTGTGAGATGAATTAACAAGTCACAGCATTTTCTCAGATTGCTTCTCTCTGGTGTCTATATGAGGTTATTTCCTTTTCCAACATAGGCTTCAATGTGCTCTCAAGTATTCCTTCTCAGACACCACAAAAACAGTGACGTCAAAGTGCTCTCTCAACAGAAATGTTTAACTCTATTGGATGAATGCACACATCAAAAAGAGTTTCTCAGAAAGCTTCTCTCCAGTTGTTACCTGAAGAAATTTTTTCTCTTTATGTCTCTATGCACTCTCAAATATCCCTCTGCAGATTCCAATAAAACATTGCCACCACACTGTGCAATGAATAGAAAGGTTTTACTCAGTGAGATAAATTGACACATCACAAAACAGTTTCTCAGGAAGCTTCTTTCTATCTTTTATCTGAGGATATTTCCTTTTCTACCACAGGCTTCAATGCGCTCCCAAGTATCCCTTCTAGGACACCACAAAAACAGTGATGCCAAAGTGCTCCCTCAACAGAAATGTTTATCTCTATGAGATGAATGCACGCATCTCAAAGGAATTTCTCAGAAAGCTTCTCTCCAGTTTTTACCTGAATATATTTCCTTTTTTGCCATTTGACTCTATGGGCTCCCGAATATCCCTTTGTAGATTCCTCAAAAACAGGTTTACCAAACTGCTCAATGAAAAGAAAGGTGTAAATCTGTGAGATGAATTCACCCATCATAAAGCAGTTTCTCAGAAAACGTCTTTCTAGTTTAAACTTGAGGATATTTCCTTTTTCACCACAGGGTTTGATGTGCTCTCACGTATCTCCTCTCAGATACCACAAAAACAGTAATGACGAATTGCTCAATCAACAATAAGTTCAAACTCTATGAGATGAATACAGATCACAAAATCATTTCACAAAGAGCATCTCTCAAGTTTTATTTGAAGTTGTTTCCTTTTTCACTGTAGGCCTCGAATATCCCTTTTCAGATTCCGCAAAAACAGTGCTACCAAACTGCTCAAATAAAATAAAGGTGTAACTCGGTGTGATGAATTCATCCATCAAAAAGAAATTTCCCAGAATACTTCTTTCTAGTTTTTCTCTCAGGATATTTATTTTTCCACCATCGGCGTCCATGCACTACCAAATATCCCTTCTCAGACACCACAAAAACAGTGGTAACGAACTTATCCATGAAGAGAATAGTGTAATTCTGTGAGATGAATTAAAATATCACAAAGCGGTTTCTCAGAAAGCTTCTTTCTAGTTTCTATATGAGGATAATTCCTTTTTCACAAAAGGCCTCAATGTGCTCCAAAATATAACATTGCAGATTCCCTGAAAACAGTGTCAGCAAACTGCTCCATGAAAAGAACGGTGTAACTCTGTAAGATGAATTCACACATCACAAAGCAGTTTGTCAGAAAGCTTCTTTCCAGTTATTATTTGAGGATATTTCCTTTTTCAACACAGGCCTTAATTTCCTCCCAAATATCCCTTTTCAGACTCCACTAAAAGAGTTATAGCAAACTGCTTCATGAAAGGAAAGGTCTATGTCTGTGAAATGAATTCACACATCAAAAATAAGTTTATCAGAAAGCCTCTTTCTAGTTTTTATCTGGGGATATTTCCTTTGTCACCATAGTTTTCAATGCAATCCAAAAGATCCCTTCTCAGATTTCCCAAAAACACTGCTACCAAATTGATCCATGAAATGAATGGTGTAACTCTGTGAGATGAATTCATAAATCACAAAGTAGTTTCTCAGAAAACTTCTTTCTAATTTTTTTGCTGAGGATATTTCCTTGTCACCATAAGCTTCAATGCGCTCTGAAATATCCCATTGCAGACTCCAAGAAAACAGTGTTAACAAACTGCTCCACGAAAAGTAAGGTGTAACTCTATGAGATGAATACACATATCACAAAGCAGTTTCTCAGAAAGCTTCTTTCTAGTTATTTTCTGAATATATTCCCTTTTTCACTCTAAGCCTCCTTGTGATACTACATATTTTTTTGCAGATTCCACGAAAACAGTGTTAGAAAACTGCTCCATGACAAGAAAGGTGTCAATCTGTGAGATGAATTCACAAATTCCAAAGAACTTTCTCAGAAAGCTACTTTCTAGTTTTTATCTGAGGATATTTCCTTTGTCACCATGGGCTACAATGCGATCCAAAATTTCCCTTCTCAAGATTCCCTGGAAACAGTGCTATCATCTGCTACATAAAAAGGATAGGGTAACTCTGTGAAATGAAGTAACACATTAGAAAGCGTTTTCGCAGAAAGCTTCTTTCTAGTTTGTATATGAGGATATTTCCTTTGTCACCGTATGCTTCAATCTGCTCTGAAATAAGCCATTGCAGATTCCAAGAAAACAATGTTAGCAAACTGCTCAATGAAAAGATGATTTAACTCTGTAAGATGAATTCACATATCACAAGGCAGCTTCTCAGAAAGCTTCCTTTTATTTTAAATCTGAGGATATTTCCTATGTATCCATAAGTTTCAATTTGATCCAAAACATCAAATTTCAGATTCCAAGAAAACAGTGTTAGCAATGTGCTCAATGAAAAGAACAGTGTAACACTGTGAGGTGAATTCACACATCACAAGGCAGTTTCTCAGAAAACTTCTTTTTGGTTTTTCTCAGAGGATATTTCCTTTTTCACTATAGTCCTCAATGCGCTCAGGAATATCCCACTGCAGAGTCCACAAAAACACTGTTAACAAACTGCTCCATGAAAAGAAAGGTGTAATTCTGTGAAGTGACTTCACTCACCACAAAGAACTTTCTCAGAAAGCTTCTTTCTAGTTTTTCTCTGAGGATATATCCTTTGTCACCATAGTCTTCAATGCTGCACAAATTATCCCTTCTCAGATTCCCCAAAAACACTGCTACCAAACTGATCCACAAAAAGAATCATGCAACTCTGTGAGATGAATTCACACATTACAAAGCAGTTTCACAGAAAGCTTCTTCTTGGTTTTTATCTGAGGATATTTCCTTTTTTCACCTCAGGCCTTAATGTCCTCCCAAATATCCCTTTTCAGACTCCACAAAAAGAGTTTTAGCAAACTGCTACATGAAAAGAAAGGTGTATCTCTGTGAGGTGAATTCACACATCAAATGTAAGTTTATCAGAAAGCCTCTTTATAGTTTTTATCTGAGGATAATTCGTTTGTCACCATAGGCTTCAATGCAATCCAAAATATCCCTTCTCAGATTCCCCAAAAACAGTGCTACCAAACTGTTCCATGAAAAGAATCATGTAAGTCTGAGATGAATTCACTATTCACAAAGCAGTTTCTCAGAAAACATCTTTCTCGTTTTTTTCTGAGGATATTTCCTTGTCACCATAAGCTTCAATGCACTCCGAAATATCCCATTGCAGATTGCACAAAAACAGTTTTAGCAAACTGCTCAATGAATAAAACAGTTTAATTCTGTGAGATGAACTCACACATCACAAAGCAGTTTCTCAAAAAGCTTCTCTATATTTTTTATCTGAGGATATTTCCTTTTTCACCATATGCTTCAATGCGCTCCATGTATCACTTGCAGATTCTCCTAAAAACAGTGTTATCAAACAGCTCAAAGAAAAGAATAGCATAACTCTGTGAGATGAATTCACGCATCACAAAGCAGTTTCTCAGAAAGCTTCCTTCTAGTTTTTATCTGAGGATACTTCTTATTTCACCATTGGACACAATGTGCTCCCAAGTATCGCTTTGCAGATATCACGAAAATAATGTTAGCAAACTGCTCTATGGAAAGAAAGGTGTAACTCTGTGAGATGGCATCACATGTCACAGACAACTTTCTCAGAGACCTCCTTTCTAGTTTTTGTCTGAGGATATTTCGTTTTTCACCATAGACCTCAATGTGCTCTGAAATATCCCTTTGGAGATTTCATGAAAACAGTGTTATTAAACTGCTCCATGAAAAGAAAAGTGTAACACTGTGAGATGAATTCACACATCACAAAGAAATTTCTCAGAAAGCTACTTCTAGTTTTTATCTGAGGATATTTCCTTTGTCACCATAGGCTTCAATGCAATCCAAAATATTCCTTCCAAATACCCCTAAAACAGTGCTATCAAACTGACCCACGAATAGAATCTTGTAACTCTGTGGGAATTCACAAATCACAAAACAGTTTCTCAGAAAGCTACTTTCTTCTATTTGTCTGAGGATATTTATTTGTCACCATAAGCTTCAATGCACTCCAAAATATCCCATTGTAGATTCCATGAAAACAGTGCTAGCAAACTGCTCAATGAGTAGAACAGTGTAACTCTCTGAGATGAACTCACACATAGCAAGAAAGTTTCTTAGAATCCTTCTTTCTAGTTTTTATATGAGGATACTTCCTTTGTCACCCTAAGCTTCAATCCACTCTGACATAACCCATTGCAGATTCCAAGAAAACAGTGCTAGCAAACTGCTCAATGAAAAGAACGATTTAACTCTGTAAGATGAATTCACACATCACAAAGCAGTTTGTCAGAGAGCTTCTCTCTGGTTATTATCTGAGGATATTTGCTTTTACACCACGGGCCTTAATGTCCTCCCAAGTATCCCTTTTCAGACTCCACAAAAATAGGTTTAGCAAACTTCTACATGAAAAGAAAGGTCTAAGTCAGTGAGATCAATTCACACATAAAAAATAAGTTTGTTAGAAAGCCTCTTTCTAGTTTTTATCTGAGGATATTTCCTTTGTCACCATAGGTTTCAATGCGATCCAAAAGATCCCTTCTTAGATTTCCCAAAAGCACTGCTACCAAATTGATCCATAAAAAGAATGGTGTAACTCTGTGAGATGAATTCACAAATCACAAAGCAGTTTCTCAGAAAACTTCTTTCTAGTTTTTTTTTCTGAGCATATTTCCTTTGTCACCATAAGCTTCAATGTGCTCTGAAATATCCCATTGCAGACTCCAACAAAACGGTGTCAGCAAACTGCTCCATGAAAAGAAAGGTGTAACTCTGTGAGGTGAATTCACACACCACAAAGCAGTTTCTCAGAAAGCTTCTTTCTGGTTATTATCTGAGTATATTCACTTTTTCACTTTAAGCCTCCTTTTGGTACCACATATTCTTTTGCAGATTACATGAAAACAGTGTTAGAAAACTGCTCCTTGACAAGAAAGGTGTAACACTGTGAGATGAATCCACACATTCCAAAGAACTTTCTTAAAAAGTTACTTTCTAGTTTTCATCTGAGGATATTTCCTTTGTAACCATGGACTACAACGCGATCAAAAATTTCCCTTTTCAGATTCCCCAAAAATAGTGCTACCATCTGCTATATAAAAGAGATTGGGTAACTCTGTGAGATGAATTAACACATCAGAAAGCATTTTCGCAGAAAGCTTCTTTCTAGTTTTTATAGGAGGGTATTTCCTTTGTCACCTTAAGCTTCAATGTGCTCTGAAATAACCCTTTGCAGTTTCCACAAAAACAGTGTTAGCAAATTGCTTAACAAAAAGAACGGTGTAAATCTGTGAGATGAATTCACACATCACAAAGCAGTTTCTCAGAAAGCTTCTTTATAGTTTTTATGTGAGTATATTTGCTTTTCCACCATAGGCCTCAATGCGCTCCCAAATATCCCTTCGAAGATTACACGAAAAGAGTGTTAGCAAGCTGCTCCATGGAAAGAAGGTGTAACTCTGTGAGATAAACTCACACATCACAAAAAACTTTCTCAGAAAGCCTCTTTCTCGTTTTCATCCGTGGATATTTCCTATGTCAACATAAGATTCAATGCGCTATGAAATATTCCATTGCAGAGTCCAAGAAAACAGTTTTTGCAAACTTCTCAATGAAAAGGGTAGTGTAAAACTGTGAGATGAATTCACACATCACAAAGCAGTTTCTCAAAGCTTCTTTCTTGTTTTCATCTCAGGATATTTCATTTTTCACCATAGGCCTCAATGTGCTCCCATATATCCCTTTGAAATTTCCACGAAAACAGTGTTAGCAAACTGATCAACAAAAAGAACGTTGTAACTCTGTGAGCAGAATTCACACATCACAAAGCAGCTACTTAGAAAGGTTCTTTTTGGTTTTTATCTGAGGATATTTCCTTTGTCACCATAGGCTTCAATGTGCTCAAAAATATCTTATTGCAGATTTCACGAAAACAGTGCTATCTAACAGCTAACTGAAGAATGGGGTAAATCTGTGATACATTTCCTTTTTCACTATAGGCCTCAATGCACTCCAAAATATCCCATTGCAGATTCCAAGAAACCGGTGTTAGCAAACTGCTCAATGAAAAGAACACTGTAACCCTGTGAGATGAATTCTCACACCACAAAGAAGTTTCTCAGAAACCTTTTTTCTAGTTTTTATCTGAGGATAATTCCTTTTTCACCCTAGGCCCCCAATGCATTCCCTAATATCCTTTTGCAGATTTCACGAAAATGGTGTTTGCAAAATGCTCCATGAATAGAAAGGTGTAATGCTGTGATATGAATTCACCCACCACAAAGAACTTTCTCAGAAACCTTCTTTCTAGTTTTTAGCTGAGAATGTTTCCTTTGTCACAATAGCCTTCAATGTCATTAAAAATATCCCTTCTCAGATTCCCAAAAAACAATGCTACCAAGCTGCTCCATGAAAAGAATCGTGTAACTCTGAGATGAAATAACACATCACAAAACGGTTTCTCAGAAAGCTTCTTTCTAGTTTTTCTGTGAGGATATTTCCTATGTCACCATAAGCTTCAAGGCACTCCCAAATATCCCATTGCAGATGCCAAGAAAACAGTGTTAGCAAACTGCTCAATGAAAAGAACACTGTAACACTGTGAGATGAACTCTCACAACACAAAGAAGTTTCTCAGAAACCTTCTTTCTAGTTTTTATCTGAGAATGTTTCCTTTGTCACAATAGGCTTCAATGCCATTAAAAATATCCCTTCTCAGATTCCCAAAAAAACAGTGCTACCAAGCTGCTCCATGAAAAGAATCATGTAACTCAGAGATGAATTAACACATCACAAAGCGGTTTCTCAGAAAGCTTCTTTCTAGTTTTTCTGTGAGGATATTTCCTATGTCACCATAAGCTTCAAGGCACTCCCAAATATCCCATTGTAGATGCCAAGAAAACAGTGTTAGCAAACTTCTCAATGAAAAGAACACTGTAACACTGTGAGATCAATTCTCACATCACAAAGAAGCTTCTCAGAAACCTTCTTTCTAGTTTTTAACTGAATATAATTCCTTTTCACTCTAGGCCCCAATGCACTCTGAAATATCCCTTTGCAGATTCCACGAAAACAGTGTTAGCAAACTGCTCCATGAATACATATGTGTAACAATGTGAGATGAATTTAAACGTCACAAAGAACTTTCTCAGAAAGCTTCTTTCTAGTTTTTATCTGAGGGTATTTCTTATGTCACCATAGGCTTCAATGTAATCCAAAATAACCCTCCTCCGATTCCCCAAAAACAGCGCTATCAAACTGCTCCATGAAAAGAATCATGCAACTTTGTGAGATGAATTCACAAATCACAAGACAGTTTCTCAGAAAGCTACTTTCTAGTTTTGTCTCGGGGTATTTCCTTTTTCACCATAGACCTCAATGCGCTCACGAATATCTCTTTGCAGATTCCACGAAAATAGTGTTAGCAAACTGCTCTATGAAAAGAAAAGTGTAAATCTTGAGATGAATTCAACATCACAAATCAGGTTCTCAGAAGGCTTCTTTTTGGTTTCTGTCTGAGGCTATGTCCTTTGTCACCATAGGCTTCAATGTGATCCCAAGTATCCGATTGTTGATTACACGAAAACTGAGTTAGCAAACTCCTCCAAGAAAAGAATCATGGAATTCTGTGAGATGAATACAAACATCCCAAAGCAGTTTTTCAGAAAGTCTCTCTCTAGTTTTTATCTGAGGATATTTCCTTTTTCACCATAGGCTTCAATGCAATCCAAAATATATCTTATGATATTCCCCAACAAGAGGGCTACCAAACGGCTCCAGGAAAAGTACGCTGAAACTCTGTGAGATGAAAGCACACATCACAAAGCTGTTTCTTAGAAAACTTCTCTCTAGTTTTTATCTAAGGATATTTCCTTGTTCACCATGGTCCTCAAAGTGCTCCTGAATATCAATTTGCAGAATGCACAAAAAAAGTGTTAACACACTTCTCAATGAAAAGAATGGTATAGGTCTGTTAGATGAATTGACATGTCACAAAGCAGTTTCACAGAAAGATTCTTGTTCGTTTTTATCTGAGGATTTTTCCTTTGTCAAAATAGGCTTCAATGCACTCCCAAATATAATGTTGCAGATTCCACGTAAGCAGTGTTTTCAAACTGCTCAAAGAAGAGAACGGTGTGGCTCTGTAAGATGAATTCACACATCAAAAAGCAGTTTCCCAGAAAGTTCCTTTCTAGTTTTTTTCTGCATATATTTCCTTTTTCACCATCAGCCTCAGCTCACTCCCAAACATTCCTTTGCAGATTCCACAAAATTAGTGTTAACAAACTGCTTCATGAAAAGAAAAGTGTAAATCCGTAGATGAATTCACACATCACAAAGCAGTTTCTCAGAAGGCTTCTTTTGGTTTTTGTCTGAGGACATTTCCTTTGTCATCATGATCTTCAATGCTCTCCAAAATATCCTATTGCAAATTCCACGAAAAAAGCGTTATCAACCTGTTCATTGAAAAGAACGGTGTAAATCTGTAAAATGAATTCACACATCACAAAGCAATTTCACAGAAATTTTCCTTCTAGTTTTTATCTGAGGATAATTCCTTTTTCATTATAGGCCTCAATACACTCCCTAATATTCATCTGCAGTTTCCAAGAAATCAGTGTTAGACAACTGTTCCATGAAAAGAAAGGTATAGCTCTGTGAGATAAACTCACACATCACAAAGAACTTTCTCAGAAAGCATCTTTCTGGGTTTATCTGAGGATATTTCCTTTGTCACCATAGGCTACAATGCAATCCAAAATATCCTATCTCAGATTCCCCAAAAACTCTGCTACCAAACTGATTCATGAAAAGAATTGTGTAACTCTGTGAGATGAATTGACAAATCACAAAGCAGTTTCTCAGAAAGCTACTTTCTAGTTTCTATCTGAGAATATGTCCTTTTTCACCATAGGTTTTAGTGCAATCCATAATATCCCTTCTCAGGTTCCCAAAAAACAAGGCTACCAAACTGCTCCATGAAAAGAATGGTGTAACTCTGTGAGATGAATTCAAACATCACAAAGCTGTTTTTCAGGAAGCTTCTTTCTAACTTTTGTCTGAGGATATTTCCTTTTTCACCGTATTTCTCAATGTGCTCCCAAATATCCCATTGCAGATTCCATGAAAAAAATGTTAACAAACTTCTGAAAAAAAGAATGGTGTACCTCTTTGAGATGAATTCACACGTCACAAAGAATTTTCTCAGAAAGATTCTCTCTAGTTTTCATCTGAGAATATTTCCTTTGTCAGTATTGACCTCACTGCAATCCAAAATATCCCTTCTCAGTTCCCCAAAAACAGTGCTACCAAACTGCTCCATGAAAGGAACTGTGTTACTCTGTGAGATGAACTAACAAATCACAAAGCAGTTTCTCACAAAGCTTCTTTCTAGATTTTTTTTCTGAGGATATTTCCTTTTTTACTGTAGGCTTCAATATGCTCCCAAACATACCGTTGCAGATTCCACAAAAACAGTGTTAGCAAACTGCTCCATGAATAGAAAAGTGACACCCTGTGAGATGAATACACACATCACCAAAAAGTTTATCAGAAAACTTCTTTGTAGTTTTCATCTGAGGTTATTTCCTTTGTCACCACAGGCTTCAATTCAATCCAAAATATCCATTCACAGATCCACAAAAAGAGTGCTACCAAATGGCCTAATGAAAAAGAATGGTGTAACTCTGTGAGATGAATTCACACATCACAAAGCTGTTTCTCAACAAGCTTCCTTGTAGTTTTCATCTGAGGATATTTCCTTTTTCAAAATATTCCTCAAGGAACTCCCAAATATCCCATTGCAGATTCAATGAAAAAAGTGTTAGCAAAGTTCCCAATGAAAAGAATGATGTAACTCTGAGATATGAACTCACACATCACAAAGCAGTTACTCAGAAGGCTTCTTTCTAGTTTATATCTGAGGATATTTCCTCTGCCACCATAGGATTCAATGCAATCCAAATGTTCCCTTCTCATACTCCCCAAAAGCTGTACTAACAAACTGATCCATGAAAAGAAACGTGTAACTCTCTGAAATGAATTCACAAATCACAGATCAGTTTATCAGAAAGCTTCTTTCTAATTTTTGTCGAAGGATATTGCATTTGTCACCATAAGCTTCAATGTGCTCTGAAGTATCCCTTTGCAGATTCCACGAAAACAGTGTTAGCAAACTGCTCATTGAAAAGAACGGTGTAACTCTGTGAGATGAATTCAATAATCACAAAGCAGTTTCTCAGATAACTTCTTTCTAGTTTTTGTCTGATGATATTTTCTTTGTCAACATAAGGTTCAATGCACTCCCAAATATCCCATTGCAGATTCCAAGAAAACAGTGTTAGCCAACTATTCAATGCAAAGTACAGTGTAACTCTGTGAGATGAATTCATACATCACAAAGCAGTATCTCAGAAAGCTTCTTTCTAGTTTTTATATGAGGGTATATCCTTTGTCACCATAAGCTTCATTGCGCTCATAAATATCCCTTTGCAGTTTCCAAGAAAACAGCATTAGCAAGCTGCTCTATGAAAACAAAGGTGTAACTCTGTGAGATGAATTCACACATCACAAAGCAGTTTCTTAGAAACTTTCTTTCTGGTTTTTTACCTGTGGATATTTATTTTGTCACCATAGGTTTCACTGAGAACCAAAATGTCCCTCCTCAGATTCCCAGAAAACAGTGCTACCATAATGATCCATGAAAAGGTTTGTGTATCTCTGTGAAATGAATTCACCCATTTCAAAGACGTTTCTCAGAAAGTTTCTTTCTCATTTTAATCTGAGGATATTTCGTTTTTCACCATAGGCCTCAAAGCACTCCCAGATATACTGTCCGGAGCTGCGTGCCCCGGCCATAGCGAATAATAACTGACGATTAAACGCCCGAGCTCTATTCATTTCCACCCCATGCCTCCTCCCTAGATTTACCTTTTTCCCTGATCTGCTGTCTCATATGCCAGCACAAGATGGCGCTCTTTCTGCTTCTTCTTCACCTATTTATCCCACGCCCGTGAAAATTGTTACTTTGTAGCGCAGGCGCCATCCCGCGCCCGGGAAAGTTTCCAACTGACAGCGCAGGTGCAACATGACGTCCGACCAGAGAAACCAATACCTACCTAGCCACACCCTCCGTGATGAGATCATCTCCGCCTCTGGCCCAACCCCTTCCCCTCCAAGTGTATATAAGGCATTGCATTACCGCCATTAAACGAGACTTGATCAGAGCACTGTCTTGTCTCCATTTCTCGTGTCTCTTGTCCCCCAAATTCCCACTCCCCCCTCCAGGGCCTGCTTCGACGATCCCGCAGGCCGGGATACGTGGCGCCTGAACAGGGACCTGGAAACGAGGGACTCCGTGAGGAAGAGGACGCCAAAGGACGGTCGACCGCTAACAAAGACAAAAGAAATTAAACTCTTCTGATCACCACGGGAACCTGCCGCATCTGAATCGAAGGTAAGTGGCGAGTCTGAAATGGGACAAGAATTAAGTCAACATCAAATTTATGTAGGACAATTAAAAGAGGCTTTAAAGATACGAGGAGTAAAGGTTAAAGGTAATGATTTGTTTAAATTTTTTGATTTTGTAAAAGACACTTGCCCTTGGTTCCCACAGGAAGGAACTATTGATATTAAAAGATGGCATAGAGTAGGGGATTGTTTTCAGGACTATTATAATACTTTTGGGCCAGAAAAAATTCCTGTGACCACCTTCTCTTATTGGAACCTCATTAGAGATTTAATAGATAAGAAGGAGGCCGATCCGCAAGTCATGGCTGCGGTCGCTCAGACAGAGCATATTTTAAAGGTTAGCTCCCGCTCTAACCTCGCAAAGCCTCCGCAAGATACGGAGGAGGATCTCATTTCCCTCGAAAGTGATCATGAGGAAATTAAGTCTCCTTCAGTAACAGATAAAGAAATGCCACGAAAACAAACCAAAAAAATACCCAATTTTGCAGATGCTTCAAAAAGAGGAGGAAGTTAATAAGCCTAATCAATGAGACATAAATTGGGATGATTTAGAGGAAGAGGCGGCTAAATATCACAACCCTGATTTGCCTCCCTTTACTTCATACCCACCCCCATATAATAAGACACATAATGAGGCTTCTGCGCCCATTGTTATGGCAGCAATAGATCCCAAAGAAGAATTAAAACAAAAAATTGCTCAACTAGAAGAACAAATTAAACTTGAAGAGTTACATCAATCATTGATAATTAGGCTCCAAAAGCTAAAAACAGGAAATGAAAAAATACCCAACTCAGACACTATGGAGGGTTCCTTGCGCCCACCTCAGCGGCCTGGACAACATGTTCCAAGAGGGGGGTTGGTTGCTAGCCGACATAGAGAAGACTCCTCCCCCAAGGACGTTTTTCTGGTCACTGAAACCATAGATGAACAGGGACAGGCTTGGAGGCATCATACTGGATTTGACTTTACTATCATAAAAGAGTTAAAGACTGCTGCCTCTCAGTATGGGGCTACTGCTCCATATACTCTTGCTATAGTAGAATCTGTAGCCGATAATTGGCTCACTCCTACAGACTGGAATACCTTAGTTAGGGCAGTCCTTTCTGGGGGGGACCATTTAATTTGGAAGTCAGAGTTCTTTGAAAATTGTAGAGATACAGCCAAAAGAAATCAACAGGCAGGAAACGGTTGGGATTTTGATACGTTAACTGGTTCAGGTAATTATGCAGACACTTGGGCCCAAATGCAATATGATCCTGGATTGTTCTCACAAATCCAGGCTGCTGCTACAAAAGCCTGGAGAAAACTTCCCGTTAAAGGAGATCCAGGGGCCTCGCTCACAGCGGTTAAACAAGGACCCGATGAGCCATTTTCAGACTTTGTGCATACACTTATGACCACGGCAGGTAGAATTTTTGGAAATGCAGAAACGGGTGTAGATTATGTTAAACAGTTAGCTTATGAAAACGCTAACCCCGCCTGCCAAGAGGCAATCAGACCTTATCGAAAGAAAACAGATTTAACAGGATACATTCGCCTTTGTTCAGATATTGGGCCCTCATATCAACAAGGCCTAGCAATGGCCGCCGCCTTTAGCGGCCAAACAGTAAGAGACTTCCTCATTAACAAAGGTAAAGATAGAGGGGGATGTTTTAAATGCGGTAAAAGGGGACCCTTTGCAAAAGATTGCCATGAAAACCAAAATAAAAATCCAGAAGTAAAAATCCCAGGCCTTTGCCCAAGATGTAAAAGAGGAAGGCACTGGGCAAACGAATGTAAATCTAAAACTGACAGTCAAGGAAATCCTTTATCCCCCAGGCAGGGAAACGGGATGAGGGGCCAGCCCCAGGCCCCGAAACAAGCATATGGGGCAGTCAGCTTTGTTCCAGCCAGCAACAGCAATCCATTTCAAAGCTTAGTAGAGCAACCCCAGGAAGTGCAGGACTGGACCTCAGTTCCACCTCCCACACAGTACTAACACCTGAAATGGGACCACAAACCTTAAATACTGGAATATATGGACCTTTACCACCTAACACTTTTGGGCTACTTTTAGGGAGAAGTAGTGTCACCATGAGAGGCTTACAAGTCCTGCCTGGAGTTATCGATAATGATTATGAAGGAGAAATTAAAATATGGCCAGAGCTATTGATAGTATTATTACTGTCCCTCAAGGAGTTAGAATAGCTCAGTTAATCCTGCTACCTTTGGTTAAAACAGGTAATAATATCCAACACTCTAATAGAAATATAAAAGGTTTCGGATCATCAGAGATATATTGGGTGCAACCAATTACAAATCAAAAACCCTCTCTAACCTTATGGTTAGACGGGAAGGCATTTACTGGACTAGTAGACACAGGGGCTGATGTAACTATCATTAAACAGGAAGATTGGCCCTCTCATTGGCCTACTACAGAGACTTTAACTCACCTGAGAGGAATTGGGCAAAGCAGTAATCCTAAACAAAGTTCTAAATACCTAACATGGACAGATAAAGAAAACAATTCAGGCCTTATTAAGCCATTTGTCATCCCTTACCTACCTGTTAACCTTTGGGGGCGAGATCTGCTTTCTCAAATGAAAATTATAATGTGTAGTCCAAATGATATAGTTACTGCACAAATGTTAACTCAAGGATACACCCCTGGTAAAGGTCTTGGAAAAGGAGAAAACGGTATTCCACAGCCTATACTGGTTTCAGGACAACTTGATAAAAAGGGGTTTGGAAATTTTTAGCGCAGGCCACTGACATACCTGCACCCCAAGGGTGCGCTGACCCCATTACTTGGAAGTCAGATGAGCCCATTTGGGTTGATCAGTGGCCTTTACTCAATGATAAACTAAGTGCTGCCCAACAGTTAGTGCAGGAACAACTGATAGCAGGACATATTGTAGAAAGTAATTCTCCTTGGAATACACCTATTTTTGTTATTAAAAAGAAGTCTGGCAAATGGAGACTCTTACAAGATTTAAGAGCAGTAAATATCACTATGATCCTTATGGGTGCCTTTTAACCAGGATTGCCTTCACCGGTTGCGATTCCTCAAAAATATTTTAAAATCATTATTGACCTTAAAGACTGCTTTTTTACAATTCCCCTTCACCCTGCTGACCAAAAAAGATTTGCCTTTAGTCTTCCATCTACAAATTTTAGACAACCAATGAAGCGCTATCAATGGAAAGTCTTACCTCAGGGTATGGCCAATAGTCCTACCTTGTGTCAAAAATATGTAGCTGCCGCTATAGAGCCAGTCAGAAAAACATGGACACAAATGTATATTATACATTATATGGATGATATTTTAATAGCAGGAGAAATTGGCGAACAAGTCTTACAGTGTTTTGCCCAACTCAAACAGGAGTTAACAGCAGCTGGACTACAAATAGCCCCAGAAAAAGTACAATTACAAGATCCATACACCTATGTTGGTTTTCAAATTAATGGACCCAAAATCATTAATCAAAAGGCTGTTATACATCATGATCATTTAAAAACTTTAAATGATTTCCAAAAATTACTGGGAGACATAAATTGGCTTCGGCCGTACTTAAAACTCACTACAGGAGAGTTAAAACCTCTCTTTGATATGTTAAAAGGAGACTCTAATCCAAAATTCCTCAGGTCCATTACTAAAGGAGCATTAATAGCACTCCAACAGGTAGAATATGCCATTGCAACACAATTTGTTACCAGTATTACTTATTCTCAGCCATTAATATTCATTATTTATAACACAACAATAACCCCTACTGGCTTGTTCTGGCAGAACAATCCCATTATGTGGGTACACCTGCCCTCCTCCCCTAGAAAGGTTTTGTTGCCTTATTATGATGCCATAGCTGGTCTAATTATCTTGGGAAGAGAAAACAGTAGAAAATACTTTGGAATAGAACCCTCTACCATTATACAGCCCTACACTCAGTCACACATCCATTGGCTGTTACAAAATATGGAAGCCTGGCCAATTACTTGCGCTTCTTACACTGGCACAATTGACAACCATTACCCACCTAACAAACTCATTCAATTTTGTAAACTTCATGCGTTTGTGTTTCCCCATATTACCAGTAAAGAACCTCTCAATGACGCATTACTAATTTTCACTGATGGATCTTCCACAGGACTTGCCGCTTACACCTACAATAATGTAGTCGTTAAATTCCAGACCACTTATACATCAGCTCAGCTAGTCGAATTGCAAGCTATAATTGCAGCATTATCAGCTTTTCCTTGTCAGCCACTTAAGATTTATACCGACAGCGCCTACCTGGCTCATTCAATACCCCTCTTAGAGACCGTGCCTCAAATTAAACATATTTCAGACACAGCTAACCTATTTTTACAATGTCAACAACTTATTCATAAAGGACTACTCCCTTTTTCCTTGGACATATTAGAGCACATTCAGGATTACCGGGACCTTTAACTCAAGGTAACGCAACAGCCGACACGGCAACAAAAACCATAGCCACAGTCACTACAGACAATTTGCAACAAGCACAAAAAGCACATGCCTTACATCATTTAAACGCCCAAACCTTAAGGCTTATGTTTAAACTTACCAGAGAACAAGCTCGACAAATAGTTAAACAATGCGCCAACTGCATAACGTATTTACCTGTTCCCCATCTAGGAGTTAACCCCCGAGGACTCATCCCCAATGAAATTTGGCGAATGGACGTTACTCACCACTTAGAATTTGGTCAACTAAAATATATCCATGTATGCATAGACACCTATAGTGGATTCATTATTGCAACTCTCCAAAGAGGAGAGGCCACCAAACATGTCATAGCTCATTTATTACACTGCTTTTCTATCTTAGGAATACCCAAACAAATCAAAACAGATAATGGCCCTGGTTATATAGCCAAAACCTTTTTACAATTCTGCAATACCCTACAAATTAAACATACCACAGGCATTCCCTACAATCCCCAAGGACAAGGTATAGTAGAAAGAGCTCATCTGTCATTAAAAACTGTTATCACAAAATTAAAAGGGGGGAGCTGGTACCCCGTGAAGGGTACCCCCAGAAACATACTCAATCATGCCCTGTTTATCCTTAATTTTTTAAATTTGGACAGTCATGGAAAATCGGCTGCCAATCGTTTCTGGCATCCTGAATCTCAAAAACAGTTTGCAATGGTAAAATGGAAAGATCCACTTGATAATTCATGGCATGGCCCCGATCCAGTTTTAATTTGGGGAAGAGGCTCAGTATGCATCTTCTCACAAAAAAATGATGCAGCCAGATGGCTGCCTGAAAGATTGGTAAGACAAATAAATCATAACCATTGTCAGTCCAGGGAAGATAAATCTCCCTGAGAAGTTTCTTCCTTTTTGTTTTTCAGAAAATGAAGCCTAAAATGAGATTCCTTTGGAAAATAATCGCTCTATATAGCATAGTGACAGTCTATGCAGGTTTTGGTGACCCTCGTAAAGCAAGAGAATTAATACGAAAACGATACGGCCAGCCTTGTGACTGCAGCGGAGGACAAGTATCTGAACCTCCGTCAGACAGAATCACTCAGGTGACTTGCTCGGGCAAGACAGCTTACCTAATGCCAAACCAGTTATGGAAATGTAAGTCTACCCCAAGAGACACCTCGCCTAGCGGGCCACTCCTAGAATGCCCTTGTAGCTCTTTCCAATCTTCTATACATAGCTCCTGTTATACCTCCTATCAACAATGCAAATCAGGCAATAAAACATACTATACGCCCACGTTACTAAAAACACAAACTGGAGGTACCAATGATGTAGAAGTATTAGGATCCACTAATAAACTTGTACAATCTTCTTGTAACGGCCAAAAAGGAAAGCCTGTTTGTTGGAGCACTACCGCTCCCATTCGTATTTCTGATGGAGGAGGCCCATTAGATATTGCAAGAATTAAAACCGTCCAGAAAAAATTAGAAGAGGTTCATAAAGCTCTATATCCTGAACTTCAATATCACCCTTTAGCCCTGCCTGAGCTTAGAGATAATTTTAGGCTCGATGCTCAAACTTTTGATATCCTCAATGCTACTTACAATTTACTTCAAATGTCCAATACAAGCCTAGCCCACGATTGTTGGCTTTGTCTTAAAATGGGCCCCCCTATTCCTCTAGCTATACCTAACCTTTTGTCGTCCTATGTCAATTACTCAAATGAATCCTTGGTAAATAATTCCTGTCCTATTATCTCTCCCCTCTTAGTTCAACCGATGACGTTTTCTAATTCCTCTTGCCTCTTTTCGCCGTCATATAATAGCACTAAAGAAATTGATTTAGGCTATGTTGTGTTTAACAACTGTACCTCCATAATCAATGCCACTAACCCTTTGTGTGCTGTAGATGGCTCGGTTTTCGTCTGTGGAAACAACATGGCATATACTTATCTACCTACAAATTGGACACGGCTTTGTGTTCTGGCCACTCTTCTCCCCGACATTGATATCATCCCTGGAGATGAACCTATCCCCATCCCTGCCATCGAACATTTTATTTATAGACCGAAACGAGCCATACAATTTATTTCCTTATTGGCTGGACTAGGAATCACTACTGCATTTGCAACAGGAACCACAGGCCTAGGGGTCTCACTAACCCAATATACTAAATTATCCAACCAATTAATTTCAGATATACAGACCTTATCCAGTACTATACAAGATTTACAAGACCAAGTAGACTCATTAGCTGAAGTAGTTCTCCAAAATAGAAGAGGTCTAGATTTATTAACAGCAGAGCAGGGAGGGATCTGTTTGGCTTTACAGGAAAAGTGCTGTTTTTACGCCAACAAATCCGGAATCGTCAGAGATAAGATAAAGACTTTGCAAGAAGAGCTAGAAAAGCGCAGAAAGGGCCTGGCCGCCAATCCATTGTGGACGGGACTCGATGGACTTCTCCCCTATCTCCTGCCATTTCTTGGTCCTTTACTTACTCTTCTACTCTTCCTCACTCTCGGGCCTATAATCCTCAATAAGCTTATGGCATTCGTCAGACAACAAATCGAGGCCTTCCAGGCCAAACCTATACAGGTCCATTATCATCGCCTTGAGATGACTGAAAATGGTGAGTCTTATTTGCCTTAACAAGACCACCTCCCCTGTGTGCTGAACTGGACAGCCAATGACGGGTAAGAGGACACTATCTCCACCGGAGCCTAAGACAGGAGGGCCGCCCTTGCTGCTGCCTTATCCCATGACGGGCCTAGAAGGTGGGGATGAGTTGACCCAACCTAAGACAGGCGCAGTTCCCGAGGGGTTGTTTTCTTATCTTAAAATAATAAAAAGGGGGACCTGTCCGGAGCTGCGTGCCCCGGCCATAGCGAATAATAACTGACGATTAAACGCCCGAGCTCTATTCATTTCCACCCCATGCCTCCTCCCTAGATTTACCTTTTTCCCTGATCTGCTGTCTCATATGCCAGCACAAGATGGCGCTCTTCCTGCTTCTTCTTCACCTATTTTTCCCACGCCCGCGAAAATTGTTACTTTGTAGCGCAGGCGCCATCCCGCGCCCGGGAAAGTTTCCAACTGACAGCGCAGGCGCAACATGACGTCCGACCAGAGAAACCAATACCTACCTAGCCACACCCTCCGTGATGAGATCATCTCCGCCTCTGGCCCAACCCCTTCCCCTCCAAGTGTATATAAGGCATTGCATTACCGCCATTAAAAGAGACTTGATCAGAGCACTGTCTTGTCTCCATTTCTCGTGTCTCTTGTCCCCCAAATTCCCACTCCCCCCTCCAGGGCCTGCTTCGACGATCCCGCGGGCCGGGATAATATACTTTACAGATTCCATGAAAACAGTGTTAGCAATGTCTCCATGAAAAGAAAGGTGTAACTCTGTGAGATGAATTTACACATCACAAAGCAGTTTCTCATAAAGCTTCTTTCTAGCTTTTTCTGAGGATATTTCCTTTGTCACCATATTCTTTAATGCAATCCAAATTATCCTGTCTCAGATTCCCCAAAAAGAGTGCTGCCAAACTGAACCATGAAAAGTATCATGTAACTTTGTGAAATGAATAAACACATCACAAAGCGGTTTCTCAGAAAGCTTCTTTCTACTTTTTCTATGAGGACATTTCCTATGTCACCATAAGTTTCAATGCACTCTGAAATATCCCATTTATGATTCCAAGAAAACAGTGTTAGCAAACTGCTCAATGAAAAGAACAGTGTAACTCTGTGAGATGAACTCACACATCACAAAACAGTTTCTCAGAAAGCTTGTGTTTGGTTTACCTACGAGTATATTTCCTTTGACACCATAAACTTCCATGCTCTAAGAAATATCACAGTGCAAATTCCAAGAAAACCATGTAAGCAAACTGCACAACGCAAAGTAGAGTAAAACTCTGTGAGTTGAACTGACACATCAGAACGCAGTTTCTCAGAAAGCTTCTTTCCAGTTTTTAATTGAGGATATTTCCTTTGTCTCCAAAAGCCTTAATGCCCTCTGAAATATTTAATAGCTGATTCTAAGAAAATAGTGTTAGCACACTGAACAATCAAAAGAACAGAATAATTCTGTGAGATGAATTCACACATCAAAAGGAGTTTCTCAGAAACCTTGCTTCTAGTTTTTAACTATTTCCTTTTTCACCATAGGACTCAGTGCACTCCCAAATATCCTATTGCAGATTAAACGAAAACAGTGTCATCAAACTGCTCAATGAAAAGAACCATGTAATTCTATGAGATGAATTCACACATCCCAAAGCAGTTTTTCAGAAAGATTATTTCTAGTTTTTATCTGAGGTTATATCCTTTTACACTATAGGCCTCAATGCACTCTCAAATATCCCAATGCAGATTCAATGAAAACAATTTTAGCAAACTGCTCCATGAAAAGAAAGGTGTAACGCTGTGAGATGAATTCAGACATCACAATATCCTTTCTCTGAAAGCTTCTTTCTACTTCTTTTCTGAAGATATTTCCTTTGTCACCATAGTTTTCAATGTGATCCAGAATATCTCTTCTCAGTTTCCCCAAAAACAGTGCTACCAAACTGCCCCATGAAAAGAATTATGTATCTCTGTCAGGGTAATTAACATATCACAAAGCAGTTTCTCAGAAAGCTTCCTGCTAGTTTTCATCTGAGGATATATCCTTTTTCAGCATTGGCCTCTCTGTGCTCCGTAACATCTCATCGCAGATTCCATGAAAAAAGTCTTAGCAAACTTCTCAATGAAAAGAATGGTGTAACTATGTGAGATGAATTCCCACATCACAAGTAAGTTTTTCAGAAAGTTGCTTTCTAGATTTTATCTGATTATATTTCCTTTGTCACCGTAGGCTTCAATACGATTAAAATTTCCCTTTCTCAGAGTCCACAAAAACAGAGCAACCAAACTGATCCATGAAAAGAATCATGTAACTATGTGAGATGAATTCACACATCACAAATCAGTTTGTCAGAACACATCTTTCTAGTTTTTGTCTAAGGATATTTCGTTTTTCACCATTTGCCTCAATACACTTGTGAATATTCCTTTGCAGATTCCATGAAAATAGTGTTAGCAAACTGCTCCATGGAAAGCAAGCTGTAAATCTGTGAGGTGAATTCAAACATTGGAAAGCTGTTTCTTAGAAAACTTCTCATTGGTTGTTGTCTGAGGATATTTCATTTGCCACCATAGGCTTCAATGCACTCTCAGATATCCCTTCTCAGACACCACAAATACTGTGAGGCCAAAGTGTTCACTCAACAGAAACCTTCAGCTCTATGAGATAAATGCACACAACACAAAAGAGTTTCTGTGAAAGCCTCTTTCTAGTTTTTACTGAGGTTATTTCCTTTTTCACCGTACTCCTCAATGTACTCCCTAATATCCCATTGCAGACTAAACGAAAAAAGTGTTAGCAAACTTCTCAATGAAAAGAAAAGTGTTACTCAGTGAGGTGAATTCACACATCACAAAGCAGTTTCACAGAAAGATTTCTTTTGGTTTTTATCTGAAGATATTTCCCTTTCACCAAAGGCTTCAAGGCACTCCCAAATATCCTATTGTAGATTCCATGAAACCAGTGTTATCAAACTGCTCCATGAAAAGAAAGGTGTAACTGTTTGAGATAATTTCACACATCACAAAACAGTTTCTCAAAAAGCTTCTTTCGAGTTTTTACCTGAGGATAGTTCCTTTGTCATCTTAGGCTTCAATGTGGTCCAAAATATCCCTTCTCAGATTGCCCAAAAACAGTGCTACCAAACTGCTCTATGGAAAGAATGGTGTAACTCTGGGAGATGAATTCACAAACCACAAAGTAGTTTCTCAGAAAGCTTCTTTCTAGTTTTTATCTGAGGATATTACCTTGTTCACCATGTTCCTTAATGCACTCCAGAATATTGCATCCAAGATTCCATGAAAAAAGTGTTAGCACTCTTCTCAATGAAAAGAATTGTATAACTCTGTGAGATGAATTCACACAACACAAATAAGTTTCTCAGAAACTTTATTTCTAGATTTTTTCTCAGGATATTTCCTTTGTCACCACAGGCTTCAATGCGATCCAAAATATCCCTCCTCTGATTCCCCAAGAACAGGTGTACCAAACTGCTCCATGAAAGGAATCATGTAACTCTGTGAGATGAATTCACATAACACAAAGAACTTTCTCAGAAAGCATCTTTCTAGTTTTTATCTGAAGATATTTCCTTTGTCACTATAGGCATCAATGAGATCCAAAATATCCCTTCTCAGATTGATCCATGAAAAGAATCTTGTAACTCTGTGAGATGAATTATCACATCACAAAGTGGTTTCTCAGAAAGCGTCTTTCTAGTTTTTATATGAGGATAATTCCTATGTCAATATAAGCTTCAATGTACTCCAAAATATCAGACTGCAGATTCTAAGAAAACAGTGTCAGCAAACTGCTCAATGAACAGAACTGTGTAACTCTGTGAGACGAATTCTCGCCTCAAAAAGGATTTTCTCAGAAAGCTTGTTTCTAGTTTTTAATTCAGGATATATCTTTTTCACCATAGGCCTCAATGTGCTCCCAAATATACCTTTGCAGATTTCACGAAAACAGTGCTAGAAAAATGCTTCATGAATGGTAAGGTCTACCTCTCTGAGATGAATTCACACATAACAAAGAATTTTCTCAGAAAACTTCTTTCTAGTTTTTTCTGAAGACATTTCCTTTGTCACCATAAGCTTCAATGCACTCCCAAATATCCTATTGTAGGTTAATCGAAAACAGTGTTATGAAACTGCTCAATTAAAAGCACCATGTAATTCTCTGAGATGAATTCACACATCACAAAGCAGTTTCTCAGAAAACTTCCTTCTAGTTTTTATCTGAGGGTATTTCCTTTTTCACTATAGGCCTCAATTCGCTCCCAAATATTCCATTGCAGATTCCATGAAAACAGTTTTCTCAAACTGCTCCATGAAAAGAAAGGTGTAACGCTGTGAGATGGATTCACACATCACAAAGTCCTTTCCCCAAAAGCTTCTTTCTAGTTTTTATCTGAGGATATTTCCTTTTTCACCCTAGGCTTCAATGTGATCCAAAATATCCCTTCTCAGATTCCCCAAAAACAGTGCTACAAAACTGCTCCATGAAAAGGACTGCGTAACTCCATGAGATGAATTCACAAATCAAAAAGCTGTTTCTCAGAAAGCTTCTTTCTATTTTTTGTCTGAGAATATTTCCTTTGTCAACATAATCTTCAATGTGCTCAGAAATATCCCATTGCAGATTCCAAGAAATCAGTGTTAGCAAACTGCTCCATGAAAAGAACAGGGTAACTCTGTGAGATGAATTCACACATCACAAAGCAGTTTCTCAGAAGGCTTCCTTCTAGTTTTGGCTGAGGATATTTCCTTCTCACTGTAAGCCTCAATGCACTCTCAAATATCCCTTTCTGCAAAGGGATTCCACTAAAACAGTGAACGCAAACTGTTCCATGAAAATTGAGGTGTAACTCTTTGAGATGATTTCATACAAAACAAAATCCTTTCTCAGAAAGCTTCTTTCTACCTTTTGTCTGAGTATATTTCCTTTGCCACCATAGGTTTCAATGTGACTTAAAATATCCCCTCTCAGATTACCCAAAAACAGTGGTACCAAACTGCTCCATGAAAATAATCATGTAACTCTGTGAGACGAATTAACACATCACAAAGTGGTTTCTCAGACAGCTTCCTTCTAGTTTTTATCTGAGAATATTTCATTTTTCACCATAGGCCTCAATACGCTCCCAAACATCCCTTTGCAGATACCTCGAAAACAGTGTTAGCAAACTGCTCAATGAAAAGAACAGTGTAACTCTGTGAGATGAACTCATAAATCACAAAGGCAATTCTCAGAAAGCTTCATTCTACTTTTTATCTGAGGATATTTTCTATTTCACCATGGACCTCAAGGTCCTCCCAAATATCCCTATGCAGATTCCATGAAATCAGTGTTAGTAAAGTGCTCCAAGAAAATAAAGGTGCAACTCCATGAGATGAATTCACAAATTACAAAGCAGTTTCTCAGAAAGCTTGTTTCTAGTTTTGTCTGAGGATATTTCCTTATTACCATAAACTTCAATGCACTCTGAAATATCCCGTTGCAGATTTCAAGAAAACACTGTTAGTAAACTGCTCCATGAAAAGAACAATGTAACTCTGTGAGATGAATTCACACATCACAAAGCAGATTCTCAGAAAGCTTCTCTTTTTTTTTGAATCTGGGGACATGTCCCTTTTCACTATAATCTTCAATGCACTTCGAAATATCCTATTTCAGATTCCATGACAACAGTGTTATCAAACTGCTCCATGAAAAGAGAGATGTAACTCTGTGAGATGAATTCACACATCACAAATAACTTTCTCAGAAAGTTTCTTTCTAGTTTTTATCTGTGGATATTTCCCTTGTCACCATAGGTTTCAATGTGATCCAAAATATCACTTTTCAAATTCCCCAGGGACAGTGCTACCAAACTGCTCCTGGAAATGAAAGGTGTAACTCCGTGAGATGAATTCACAAATCACCAAGAAGTTTCTCAGAAAGCTTTTTTATAGTTTTTGTGTGAGGATATTTCAGCTGTCACCAAAAGCTTCAATGTACTCTGAAATATCCCATTGCATATTCTAAGAAAACAGTGTTTGCAAACTGTTCCATGAAAAGAACAGTGTTACCCTGTGAGATGAATTCACACATCACAAGGAAGTTTCTCAGAAAGCTTCTTTACAGTTTTTATCTCAGGATATATCCTTTGTCACCATAGGCTTCAATGTGAACCAAAATATCCTTTCTCAGATTCCCCAAAAAGAGTGCTACAAAACTGATCCGTGAAAAGAATCATGTAACTCAGTATGATGAATTAACACATGACAAAATGGTTTATCAGAAAGGTTCTTTCTACTTTTTATATGAGGGTATTTCCTTTGCCAATGTAAGCTTAAAATGCCCTCAAAGATATCCCATTGCAGATTCCAGGAAAACAGTGTTAGCAAACCATTCAATGAAAAGAACAGAGTAACTCTGTATGGTGAACTCACAGATGACAAAGCAGTTTCTCACAAAGCTGCTTTTCAGTTTTTATCTGAGGTAATTTCCTTTTTCACCATAGGCCTCAATGTGTTCCCAAGTATCCCTTTGGAGATTCCTCAAAAACAGTGTTAGCAAACTACTCCATGAAAAAAAAGGTGTAACTCTGTGTGGTGGATTCACATGTTACAAAGCAGTTTCTCAGAAAGCTTCTTTTTGGTTTCATCTGAAGATATTTCCTTTGTCACCATAGGCTTCAATACACTCCCAAATATACTCTTGAAGATTCCACCAAAAGATTGTTATCAAACTTTTCAGTGAAATGAATGGTATAACTCTGTGGATGAATTTACACATCAAAAAGAAGTTTCTCCGAAAGCTTCTTTCTAGTGTTCATCTGAGGATATTTCCTTTTTCACTAGAGTCCTCAATGCTCTCCCAAATATCCCTTTGCAGATTCCACAAAAACATTGTTAGCAAACTGCTATATGAAAAGAAAGGTGTAACTCTGTGAGATGAATTCACACATCAAAAAAGACTTTCTCAGAATTCTTCTTTCTACTTTTTAAATGAGATTATTTCCTTTGTCGCCATGGGCTTCAGTGATTCGTAATATCCCTTATCATATTTCCCAAAAACAATGCTACCAAACTGCTTCATGAAAAGAATCATGTAACTCTGTGAGATGAATTCACAAATCACAAAGCAGTTTCTCAGAAAGCTTCTTTCTAGTTTTTATCTAAGTATATTTCCTTTTTCACTGTAGGCCTCAATGCGCTCGCAAATATCCCTTTGCAGATTGAACAAAAACAGTGTTAGCAAACTGCTCCATGAAAAGAAAGGTATAACACTGTGAGATGAATTCACACATCACAAAGAACTTTCTCAGAAAGCTTCCTTCTACTTTTTGTATGAGATTATTTCCTTTGTCAGCAAGGGCTACAATGCAATCCATAATATCCCTTCTCAGATTCCCCAAAAACAATGCTACCAAACTGGTACATGGAAAGAATCGTGTGACTCTCTGAGATGAATTCACAAATCACAAAGCAGTTTCTCAGAAAGCTTCTTTCTTATTTTATCTGAGTATATACCCTTTTCAGCTGTAGACCTCAATACGCTCCCAAATATCCCTTTGCAAATTCCATGAAAACAGTGTTAGCAAGCTGCTCCATGAAAAGAAAGTTGTACCTCTGTGAGATGAATTCACATCAGAAAGAAGTTTCTGAGAAAGCTTCTTTCTAGTTTTTATCTCATTATATAACCTTTGTCACCATAGACTTCAATGCAATATAAAATATTCCTTCATATGTTCCCCAGAAACAGTGTTGCCAAACTACTCCATAAAAAGAAAAGTGGAACTCTCTGAGATGAATTAAAAAATCTCAAAGCAGTTTCTGAGAAAGCTTCTTTCTGGTTTTCTTCAGAGTATATTTTCTTTGTCACCATAAGTTTAAATGCACTCTGAAATATCCCATTGCTGATTCCAAAAAAACAGTGTTAGCAAACAGCTCAACATAAAGAACGGTGTAAATCTGTGAGATGAATTCACACATCACAAAGCAGTTTCTCAGAAAGTTCTTTTTGGTTTTTATGTGAGGGTATATCTTTGTCAGCATAGCCTTCAATGCGCTCCCAAATATCCTTTTGCAGATTCCATGAAAACAGTGTTATCAAACAGCTCAATGAAAAGAACGGTGTAATTCTGGAAGGTGAATTCACACATCACAAAGACATTTCTCAGACAACTTCTTTCTAGATTTCATCTGAGGATATTTCCTTTGTCACCACAGGCTTCAATGTGATCCAAAATATCCCTCCTCAGATTCCCTAAAACCAGGTCTACCAAACTACTCCATGAAAGGAGTCATGTGACTCTGTGAAATGAATTCATAAATCACAAATAAACTTCTCAAAAAGCTTCTTTCTAGTTTTTCTCTGAGGTTACTTCCTTTTTCACCATTTGCCACAATGCACTCTTGAACAGCCCTTGGCTGATTCCATGAAAATATTGTTAGCAAACTGCTCCATTAAAAGAAATGTGTAAATCTGTGAGATGAATTCACACATCACAAAGAAGTTTTGCAGAAATCTTCTTTTTGTTTTTAGTCTGAGGATATTTAATTTGTCAACATAGGCTTCAAAGCACTCCCAAATATCCTATTGCAGTTTCGAGGAATAATTTAATCACACTGCTCATTGAAAACAACAGTGTAACTCTGTTGGATGAATTCACAGAAAGATTATTTCTCAGAATGCTTCTTTCTTGTTTTTATCTGAGGATATTTCCTAGGCCTCAATGTGCTCCCAAATATCCCTTTACAGATTCCATGAAAACAATATTAGCAAACTCCTCCATGAAAAAAAAACTGTAACTGTGTGAGACAAATTCATACAACACAAAAAACTTTCTCAGAAAGCTTCTTTCTAGTTTTTTATTGGAGGATATTTCTTTTTTCACCGTAAACTTCAAGGCGATCAAAACTATCCCTTCTCAGATGCCTCAAAAAAAGTGCTACCAAACTGATCCATGAAAAGAATCGTGCAACACTGTGAGATGAATTCAAAAATCACAAAGCAGTTTCTCAGAAAGTTTCTTTCTAGTTTTTATCTGACAATATTTCCTTTGTTACTATAGGCTTCAATGCGATCCATAATATCCCTTCTCAGAATCCCCAAAAACAATGCTACCAAACTGCTCCATGAAAAGAATCATGTAACTCTGTGAGATCAATTAACACAACACAAAGCGTTCTCTCAGAAACCTTTCTAGTATTACATGAGGGTATTTCCTTTGTCACCTTAAGTTTCAATGCACTCCAAAATATCCCTTTGTAGATTCCAAGAAAACAGAGTTAGCAAACTGCTCATTGAAAAGAACCATGTAACTCTGTGAGATTAATTCACACATCACAAAGCATTTTCTCAGAAACCATTTTTCTAGTTTTTACATGAGAGTATTTCCTTTGTCAATTTAAATTTCAATGCACTTCAAAATATCCCTTTGCAGATTCGATGAAAACAGTGTTAAGAAACTGCTCATTGAAAACAAACCGTGTAACACTGAGGTGAATTCACACATCCCAAAATAGTTTCTCAGAAAGCTTCTTTCTAGTTTTTATCTGAGGGTACTTCCTTTTTCACCATAGGTCTCAATGCACTCCCATATATCCCTTTGCAGATTGCATGAAAACAGTGCAAGCAAACTGCTCCATGAAAAGAAAGGTGTAAGTCTGTGAGTTGCAATCACACATAAGAAAGAAGTTTCTCAAAAAGCTTCTTTTTGGTTTTTGTCTGAGGATATTTACTTTGTCACCATAGGCTTCAATATGGTCCCAAATATCCTGTTGCAGATTCCACGAAAAGAGTGTTATCAAACTGCTCATTGAAAAGAATGGTGAAACTCTGTAAAATGAATTCACACATCACAAAGCAGTTTCACAGAAAGCCCTTTATAGTTTTTTCTTTGATGATATTTTCTTTTTCACTATAGGTCTCAAATTGCTCCCAAATATCCCTTTGCATAATACATAAAAACAGTGTTAGCTAACTGCTTCTTGAAAAGAAAGATGTAACTTTCTGAGATAAAATCTCACATCACAACTTTCTCAGAATGTTTCTTTCTAGTTTTTATATGAGGATATTACCTTTGTTACCATAGGCTTCAATGCCATTTAAAATATCCCTTCTCAGATTCCTCAGAAACAGAGCTACCAAATGATCCATGAAAATCTTCGTGTAACTCTGTGAGACGAATTCACACATCAAAAACTGGTTTCTCAGAACGCTTCCTTCTCATTTTTTCTAAGGATATTTCCTTTTTCACTATAGTCCTCATCGTGCCCCCAAATATCCCTTTGCAGATCCCACGGAAAGAGTGTTAGGAAACTGCTACATGGAAAGAAATGTGTAACTTTGTGAGATGAATTCACACATCACAATGAACTTTCTCAGAAAACCTCTTTTTGGTTTTTATCTGAGGTTATTTTCTTTGTCACCATAGGCTTCAATGGCATTCAAAATATCACTTCTCAGATTCCCCAAAAGCAGTACTACCAAACTGCTCCATTAAAATAGTCATGTAACTCTGTGAGATGAATTCACACATAAGAAAGTTGTTTCTCAGAAAGCTTCCTTCTAGTTTTTAACTGAGGATATTTCCTTTTTCACTGTATTCCTCAATGTACTCCCAAATATTCCATTGCAGATTAAACGAAAAATGTGTTAGCAAATTGATCAATGAAAAGAATGGTGTAACTCTGTGAGATGAATTCCCACACTACAAGGATCTTTCTCAGAAAACTTCTATTTGGTTTTTATCTGAGGATATTTCCTTTGTCAACATAGGCTTCAATGTGTTCCCAAGTATAATATGTCAGATTCAATGAAAACAGTGTGATCCAACTGCTCAATGAAAAGAACAGTGTAACTCTATGAGATGAATTCACACATCACAACGCAGTTTCTCAGACAACTTCTTTCTCATTTTTATATGAGTATATTTCCCTTTTCACTGTACCCCTCAAAGCGCTCCCAAGTATCCCTTTCCAGATTGTGCGAAAACAGTGTTAGAAAACTGCCCCATTAAAAGAAAGGTGTAACACTGTGAGTCGAATTCACACATCATAAAGAACGTTCTCAGATAGTTTTTTCTAGTTTTTATCTAAGGATATTTCCTTTGTCACCACAGGCTACAACAGGATTTAAAATATCCCTTCTCAGATTCCCGAGAAACAGTGCTACCAAACTGATCCATGAAAAGAATCATGTAATTCTGTGAGATGAAGTAATATATCACAAAGCAGTTTCTTATAAAGCATCTTCCTAGTAGTTATCTGAGGATATTTTCCGTGCCATGATAAGATTCAATGCGCTCTGAAATATTCCTTTTCAGATTCCAAGAAAACAGTGTTAAAAAACTGATCCATGAAGAGAACAGTGTAACCCTGTGAGATGAATTCACACACCACAAAGCCATTTCTCAGAAAGCTTCTTTCTAGTTTTTATCTGAGGATATGTCCTTTTTCACCATAGGACTCAATGCCCTCCCAAATATCCCTTTGCAGACTTCACAAAAAGACTGTTTGGAAACTGCTCCCTGAAAAGAAACGTTTAACTCTGTGAGATTAATTCACAAATCACAAAGAAGTTTCTCAGAAATAATCTTTCTAGTTTTTATCTGAGGATATTTCCTTTGTCATCATAGACTTAAATGGGATCCAAAATATCCCATCTCAGATTCCCCAAAAACAGTGCTAACAAACTTTTCTATTAAAAGAATCATGTAACTCTGTGAGATGAATTGACAAATCACAAAGCAGTTTCTCAGAAGGTTTCTTTTTAGTTTCTGTCTGAGGAAATTTCCTTTGTCCCCATAAGCTTCAATGTGCTCTGAAATGTCCCATTGCAAATTCCAAGAAAACAGGGTTAGCAAACTGCTCAATGAAAAGAACAGTGTAACTCTGTGAGATGAATTCACACATCACAAAGCAGTTACTCAGAAGTCATATTTTTATTTTTAACTGAGGATATTTCCTTTGTCACCATAAGTTTCAATTCGATGCAAAAGGTCTTATTGCAGATTCCTCAAAAACAGTGTTATCAAACTGCTCAATGAAAAGAACAGTGTAACTCTGTGAGATGAATTCACCCATAACAAAGCGATTTCTCAGAAAGCTTCTGTCTAGTTTTTATATGAGGATATCTCCTTTATCACTACAGCCCTCATTGTGCTCCCAAATATCCCTTAGCAGATTCCAAGAAAACAGTGTTAACACACTGCTCCATGACAAAAAAGGTGCATTTCTGTGAGATGAATTCACACATCACAAAGAAGGTTCTCAGAAGAGTTCTTTACGGTTTTTATCTGAAGATATTTCCTTTGTCACCATAGGCTTCAAAGTGATCCAAAATATCCCTTCTCAGATTCCACCGAAAACAGTGATAACAAACTGATCCATGAAAAGAATCGTGTAGCTCCGTTAGGTGAATTAACACACCACAAAGTGACTTCTCAGAAAGCATCTTTCTAGTTTATAGATGAGGATATTTTCTACGTCACCATAAGCTTCAAAGCGCTCTGAGATATCCCACTGCAGATTCCAAGAAAACAGTGTTATCAAACTGTTCAAAGAAAAGAAAAGTGTAACTCTGTGAGATGAATTCACACATCACTAAGCAGTTTCTCAGAAAATTTCTTTCTAGTTATTATTTGAGTATAGAACCTTTTTCACTAGAGGCTTCAATGCGCTCCCAAATATCCTAGTGCAGATTCCAGAAAAACAGTGTTAGCAAACTACTCATTGAAAAGAATGGTGTAATTCTGTGACATGAATTCTCACATCACAAAGCAGTTTCTCAGAAATCTTCTTTTCGGTTTTCATCTGATGATATATCCTTTGTTACCATAGGCTTCAATGCACTGCCAAGTATCCTATTACAGATTCCACGAAACAGTGATACCAAACTGCTCCATGAAAATAAACATGTAACTCTGTGAAATGAATTCACACATGACAAAGGAGTCTCTCAGAGAGGTTGTTTCCAGTTTTTATCTGAGAATGTTTCCTTTGTCACCCTAGGCTTCAAAGCCATCCAATATATCCCTTTTCAGATTCCCCAAAAACAGTGCTACCAAACTGATCCATGAAAAAAATCGTGTAACTCTGTTAGGTGAATTAATGCATCACAAAGTGATTTCTTGCAAAGCTTCTTTCTAGTTTTTATATGAGTATATTTCCTATGTCACCACAAGCTTCAATGTGCTCCGAGATATCCCATTACAGATTCCAAGAACACAGCTGTTATCGAAGTGTTCAATGAAAAAGAAACTGTATCTCTGTGAGATGAATTCACACATCACTAAGCAGTTTCTCAGAAAGCTTCTTTCTAGTTATTATTTGAGTATAGTTTCTTTATCACTAGAGGCTTCAAAGTGCTCCCAAATATCCTAGGTCAGATTCCACGAAAACAGTGTTAGCAAACTGTTCATTGAAAAGAACGGTGTAACTCTGTGAGATGAATTCAAACATCACAAAGCAGTTTCTCAGAAAGCTCCTTTTTGGTTTTTATCTGAGGTTATTTCCTTTGTTACCATAGACTTCAATGCACTTCCAAGTAACCTATTACAGATTCCACAAAAACAGTTATAACAAACTGCTCCCTGAAAAGAAATGTGAAACTCTGTGAGATGAATTCACACATCACAAAGAAGTCTCTCTGAGAGCTTGTTTCTAGCTTTTATCTGAGAATATTTCCTTTGTCACAAGAGGCTTCAATGCGATCCAAAGTAAACCTTCTCAGATTCCCCGAACACAGTGCTACCAAACTTCTCCATGACAAGAGTAGTATAACTCTGTGAGATGAATTCAAAAATCACAATGTAGTTTTTCAGAAAGCTTCTTTCTAGTTTTTGTCTGCGGATATTTTCTTTTTCACTATAGGCCTCAATGCACTCCCAAATATCCCTGGGCAGATTACATCAAAACAGTGTTAGCAAACAGCTCCATGAAAAGAAAAGTGTAACCCTTTGAGACGAATTCACACATGACAAATAATTTCTCAGAAGACTTCTTTGGAGTTTTTACCTGAGGATATTTCCTTTGTCACCATAAGCTTCAATGCGCTGCCCAATATCCCTTCCCTGATTCCCCAGCAGCAGTGCTACCATACAGCTCCGTGAAAAGAATGGTATACCTCTGTGAAATGAATTCACACACCACAAAGCTGTTTCTCAGTAAGCTTCTTACTGGTTCTTATCTGAGGATATTTCTTTTTTTACCATATCCCTCTATGCGCTCCCAAATATCACATTGGAGATTCCACAATAAAAGTGTTAGTTAACTTTTCAATTGAAAGAACGGTGTAACTTTGAGAGATGAATTCACACATCACAAAGAAGTTGCACAGAAGTCTTCCTTTTGGTTTTTATCTGAGGATACTTTCTTTGTCACCTGAGGCTTCAATGCGCTCCAAAATATCCTATTGCAGATTCCACAAAATCAGTGTTATCAATCTGCTCAATGAAAAGAACAGTGTAACACTGTAAGATGAATTCACACAGCACAACAAAGATTCTCAGAAAGCTTCTTTCTAGTTTTTATCTGAGGATATTTCCTATTTCACCATACGCCTCAATGTGCTCCCAAATATCACTTTGCAGATGCCACGAAAACAGTGTTATCAAACTGTTCCATTAAAAGAAAGGTGTACTTCTGTGAGGTGAATTCACACATCACAAAGAACTTTCTCAGAAAGTTTCTTTCTAGTTTTTATCTGAGGATATTTCCTTTGTCACCATAAACTTCAATGCACTACGAAATATTCCATTGCAGATTCCAAGAAAACAGTGTTACCAAAGTGCTCAATGAAAAGAACACTGATACTCTGTGAGAGGAATTGACCAATCACAAAGCAGTTTCTCAGAAAGCTTCTTTTTGGCTTTTATCTGAGGATATTTCCTGTGTCACCATGAACATCAATGCCTTACTGCATATCCTGTTGTAGAGTCCACAAAAACAGTGTTAGCAAACTGCTCCATGAAAAGAAAGGTGTTACTCGGTGAGATGAATGCACACATCACAAAGAGGATTCAGAGAAAGCTTCTTTCTAGTTTTTATCTGAGAATATTTCTTTTGTCACCATGGGTTTCAATGTGATTCAAAATATCCCTTCTCAGTTTCCCCAAAAGCAGTGCTACCAAACTATGCCATGATAAGTTAAGTGTAACTCTGTGAGATGAATTCACACTTCACAAAAGAGTTTCACAGAAAGCTTCTTGTTGGTTTTTGTCTGAAGATATTTCGTTTGTCACCATAGGCTTCAATGCACTCCAAAATATACTACTGCAGATTCCACGAAAACAGTTTTAGCAAACTGCTCCATGAAAAGAGTGGTGTAACTGTGTGAGATGAATACAAACATCACAGAGAAGTTTCTCTGAAACCTTCTTTCTGGTTTCTATCTGAGAATATTTCCTTTTTCACCATAGGTCTCAACTCGCTCCCAAAGATCACATTGTAGATTCCATAAATACAAAATAACAAACTTCTCCATGAAAAGAAAGGTGTTAGTCTGTGAGATGAATACACACTTCACATATAATTTTTTTCAGAAAGCTTCTTTCTAGTTTTTATCTGGTTATATTTCCTTTGTCACCATAGGTTTCAATGCAATCCAAAATATCGCTTTTCAGTTTCCCCAAAAACATGCTACCAAACTGCTCCATGAAAAGAATCATGTAACACTGTAAGATGAATTCACAAATCACAAAACAGTTTTTCAGAAAGCTTCTTTCTAGTTTTTGCATTAGGATATTTCCATTTTCACTGTAGGCCTCAATGTGCAAGCAAATATCCCTTTTGAGATTACACAAAAAGATTGTTATCAAACTGCTCCATGAAAGGAAACGTGTAAATCTGTGAGATGAATTCACACATCACAAAGCAGTTTCTCAGAAAGCTTTCTTTTGTTTTTTTCTGAGGATATTTCCTTTGTCACCATAGGCTTCAATGCACTCCCAAATACCCCATTGCAGATTCTACGAAAGCAGTGGTAGCAAACTGCTCCAAGAAAAGCATCATGTAACTCTGTGAGATGAATACACACATCACAAAGCAGTTTCTCAGAAAGTTTCTTTCTAGTTTTTATCTGAGGATATTTCCTATGTCATTGTAGGCTTCAATGCAATCCAAAGTATCCCTTCTCAGATTCCCCAAAAACAGTGGTACCATAGTGCTCCATGAAAAGAGTGGTGTATCAATGTGGGATGAATACAATCCTCACAAAGCTGTTTCTCAGAAAGCTTCTCTCTAGTTTTCATTTGAGGATATTACCTTTGTCACCGTATTCCTCAATGTGCTCCAGAATATCCCATTGCAGATTCCATGAAAAAGTGTTAGCAAACTTTTCAATGAAAAGAATGGTGTAACTCTGTGAAATGAATTCACACATCACAAAGCAGTTTCTCAGAGTATTTCTTTTGTTTTTTGTCTGAGGATATTTCCTTTGTCACCGTAAGCTTCAATGTGATCCAAAATATCCCTTCTCAGATTCCCCAAAAACAGTGCTACCAAACTGATCCATGAAAAGTATCATGTAACTCTGTGAGACAAATTAACAAATTTCAAAGCAGTTTCACAGAAAGCATCTTTCTAGTTTTTGTATGAGGATATTTCTTTTTTCACTATAAGCTTCAATGCACTCGCAAATATCTATTTGCATGTTCTTTGAAAATCGTGTTAGGAAACTGCTCCATGAAAAGAAACATGTAGTTCTGTGTGTTGAATTCACAGATCAAAAAACAGTTTCTCAGAAAGTTTCTTTTTGGCTTTTTTCTGAGGATATTTATTTCCTTTGTCACCACAGGCTTGAATGTGCTCCCAAATATCCTATTGCAGTTTCCACCAAAACAGCGTTGTCACACTGCTCATTGAAAAGAATGGTGTAACACTGTAAGATGAATTCACGCATCACCAAGCAGTTTCTCAGAAAGCTTATTTGTATTTTTTATCTGAGGATGTTTCTTTTTTCACTATAGGCCTCAATGCACTCCCAAATATCCCTTTGCAGATTCCACGATAACAGTATTACAAGTCTGCTCCGTGAAAAGACAGCTGTAACTCTGTGAGATGAATTCACACATCACAAAGAACTTTCTCAGAAAGCTTCTTTCTAGTTTCTGTCTGAAGATATTTCCTTTGTCACAATAGACTTCAATGCGATACAAAATATCATATTGCTGATTCCATGAATACATTGTTAGCAAACTGCTCCCAGAAAATAGTCATGGAACTCTGTGAGATTAATACTCACCTCACAAACCTGTTTCTCAGAAAGTTTCCTGCTAGTTTTTATCTGATTATATTTCCATTTTCACACTAGGCTTCAATGTGATCCAAAATATCCCCTCTTAGATACCCTGAAAACAGTGCTACCAAACTGTTTCATTAAAAGAATGGTGTAACTCTGTGAGATGAATTCACACATCACAAAGCTGTTTCTCAGACCACTTCTTTAGAGATTTTATCTGCAGATATTGCCTTTTTCTCCATATTCCTCAATGCTCTCCAGAATATCCCATTGCAGATTTCATGAAAAAAGTGTTAGAAAACATCTCAATGAAAAGAACGGTGTAACTATGTGAGATGAATTCACAAATCACAAAAGCAGTTTCACAGAAAGATTCTTTTTGATTTTTATATGAGTATATTTCCCCTTTCACCATAGGTCTCAATGCATTCCCAAATGTCTCTTGGCAGATTCCACAAAACAGTGTGAGAAAACGGCTCCATGAAAAGAAAGTTGTAACTCTATGAGGTGAATTCACACATTACAAGGAACTTTGTCAGAAAACTTCTTTCCAGAGTTTTTCTAGTTTTGTCTGAGGATATTTCCTCTGTCACCCTAAGCTTCAAGGTGCTCAAGAATATCCCATTGCAGATTCCAAGAACACAATGTTAACAAACTCCTCAATGAAAAGAACAGTGTAACAAACTCCTCAATGAAAAGAACAGTGTGAGATGAATTCACTCATCACAAAGCACTTTCTTAGAAAACTTCTTTTTGATTTTTATCTAAGGATATTTCCTTTTCCACCATAGGTTTCAGTGCACTCCCAAATATCCCGACTCAGACAGCACAAAAACAATGATACCAAAGTGCTCCCTCTACAGAAACGTTTACTTCTATGAGATGAATGCACACATCACAAAGGAGATTCTCAGAAAGCTTCTCTCCAGTTTTAAACCTGAAAATATTTTGTTTCTCGCCTCTGGACTCTGTGCCCTCCTGAAAATCCTTTTGCAGATTCCACAAAAAGAGTGTTACCAAACTATTCTTTGAAAAGAAAGGTGTAACTCTGTGAGATGAATTCACGCATCACAAAGCAGTCTCTCAGAAAGCTTCTTTCTAGTTTAAATCTGAGGATATTTCCTTTTTCACCATAAGGTTCTACGTGTTCCCAAATATCTCCTCTCAGATACCAAAAAGCAGTTATGCCAAACTGCTCAATCAACAAAAAGTTTAACCTCTATGAGATGAATAGACACATCGCAAAACTATTTCTCAAAAAGTTTCTCTCCAGTTTTTATCTGAAGTTATTTCCTTTTTCACTGAAGGTCTCTAGGAGCAAGCGAATATCTCTTTGCAGATTTCATAAAATCAGTGCTACCAATCTGCTCCATGAAATGAATCATGTTACTCTGTGACGTGAATTCACAAATCACAAAGCAGTTTCTCAGAGAGCTTCTTACTAGTTTTTATCTGAGGATATTTGCTTTTTCACTATAGGCTTCAATTTAATCCCAAATATCCCTTTGCAGACTCAACAAAAACGGTGTTAGCAAACTGCTCCATGAAAAGAAATGTGTAACTCTGTGAGATGAATTCACAGGTCACAAAGAACTTTCTCAGAAAGCTTCTTTCTAATTTTTATCTGAGGATATTTCCTTTGTAATCACAGGCTTCAATGTAATTCAAAATATCCCTTCTCGGATTCCCCAAAAACAGTGCTACCAAACGGTTACATGAAAAGTGTAATGTAACTTGGTGAGATGAATTAAAAAATCACTAAGCAGTTTCTCAGAAAGCTTCTTTATAGTTTTTATGAGGATATTTACTTTTCCACCATAGGCTTCAATGTGCTCCCAAATATCCCTTCTAAGACACCACAAATCAGTGATGCCAAAGTGCTCCCTCAAAAGAAATGTTTAGCTCTATGAGATGAATACATATATGACAAAGGCGTTTATCTGAAAGCTTCTCTCCAGTTTTTACCTGAAGAAATTTCTTTTATCAAGGTAAGCCTCTATGCACTCCCAAATATCCCTCTTCAGGTTCCACAACAACAGTGCTAACAAACTACTCCATGAACAGAATCATGTAACTCTGTGACATAAATTGACTCATCACAAAGCAGTTTCCCAGGAAGCTTCTTTCTAGTTTTTATCTGAGGATATTTACTTTGTCACCATAAGTTTCAATGCGCTCCAAAATATCCCAATGCAGATTCCAAGAAAATAGTGTTAGTAAACTGTTCAACAAAAAGAACAGTGTATCTCTGTGAGATCAATTCACACATCCAAAAGCAATCTCTCAGAAAGCTTCTTTTCTCTATATTATCTGAGGATATTTCCTTTGTCACCATAGGATTCAATGCACTCCCAATATCCTGTTGCAGATTCCATGAAAACAGGGTTATTAAACTGTTCAATGTAGTAAACGGTGTAAGTCTGTTAGGTGAATTCATACATCACAAAGAACTTTCTCAGAAAGCTTCCTTCCAGTTTTTATCTGAGGATATTTACTTTATCACCATACGCTTCAATGGGATCCCAAATATCCCTTCTCAGACTCCCCAAAAGCAGTGCAACCAAACGGCTACATGAAAATAATTGTGAAATTCTGTGGGATGAATTAATACTTCACAAAGTGGATTCTCAGAAAGCTTCTTTCTACTTTTTATCTGAAGATATTTCCTTTGTCACCCTAAGCTTCTGTGCACTCCAAAATATCCCATTGCAGATTCCAAGAAAACAGTGTTACCAAATTACTAAATGAAAAGAACAATGTAAATCTGTGAGATGAATTCAAGCATCACAAAGATGAATGCAAACATCACAAAGAAATTTTGTAGAAAGTTTCTTTTTGGTTTTTACGTGAGGATGTTTCCTTTTTCACTATTGGCTCCAATATTATGCAATAACAATAACACTATTAACAATAACAATATTAACAATTAACACTAACAAATAACACTATTAATTAACAAATAACACTATTAACAAATAACACTATTACAACACGTTAACAAATAAAACTATTAACAATAACTATATTAACACTATTACAACATGTTAACAAAGTGTTAACAAATAACACTATTAACAAATAACACTATTACAACACGTTAACAAATAACACTATTAACAATAACAATATTAACAATTAACAATAACACTATTGGCTCCAATGTCCTCCCAAATATCCTATTAGTGATTCCACCAAAACAGTATTACCAAACAGGTCAATGAAAAAGAATGGTGTAATTCTGTGAGATGAATTCACACATCAAAAAGCAGTTTATCCAAAAACTTCTTTCTAGTTTTTATCTGAGGGTATTGCCTTTACACTACAGGCCTCAATGTGCTCCAAAATATCCCTTTGCAGACTCCATGAAAACAGTGATAGCAAACTGCTCAATGAAAAGAACAATGTAAATCTGTGACATGAATTCACATATCACAAATAACTTTTTCAGAAAGCTTCTATCTAATTTTAATCAGAGTATATTTTGTTTTTCACCACAGGCCTCAAGGCGCTCCCAAATATCCCTTTGCAGATAACATGAAAATAGTGTTAGCAAGTGGCTCCATGAAAAGAAAGGTGTAACTCTGTGAGATGGAATCACACATCACAAAGAACTTTTTCAGAAAGTTTCCTTCTAGTTTTTATCTGAGGATATTTCCTATGTCATTGTAGGCTTCAGTGCGATCCAAAATATCCCCTCTCAGATTCCCCAAAAACAGTGCTACCAAACTGATCCATGAAAAAAATCAGATAACTCTGTTGGGTGACTTTACACATCACAAAGCGGTTTCTCAGAAAGCATCTTTCTACTTTTTCTATGAGGATATTTAATATGTCACCATAAGCATTAATGTGCTCCAAAATATTCCATTGCAAATTCCAAGAAGACAGTGTTAGCAAACTACTCAAGGAAAATAACAGTGTAACACTGTGAGATGAATTCACACATCACAAAACAGTTTCTCAGATAGCTTCTTTCTACTTTTTATCTGAGGATATTTCCTTTTTAACCACAGGCCTCAAGGTGCTCCCATATATGCCTTTGCAGATTCCACAAACAGTGTTAACAGACTACTACATGAATAGAAATGTATAACTTCGTGGGTTGAATTCAAACATCACAAAGAAGTTTCTCAGAAAATTTCTTTCTAGTTTTTATCTGAAGGTATTTCCTTTGTCACCACAGGCTTTAATGCGATCCAAATTTTCCCTTCTCAGATTAACCAAAAACAGTACCACCAAACTGCTCAATGAAAAGTAAGTATAACTCTGAGAGGTGAATTCACAAATCGTGAAACAGTTTCTCAGGTAGCTTACTTCTAGTTTTTTTCTGAGGATATTTACTTTGTCAACATAGACTTCAATGTGATGTAAAATATCACCTCTGAGTTTCTAGAAAAACAGTGCTACCAAACTGCACCATGAAAGGAATCATGTAATTCTGTGAGATGAATTCACAAATCACAAAGCAGTTTCTCAGAAAGCTTCTTTCTAGTTTTTGTCTGAGGATATTTCCTGTGTCACCCTAAGCTTCAAAGAGCTCCAAAATATCCCTTTGCAGATTCCAAGAAAACAGTGCCAACAAACTCTTCAATGAAAAGAACAGTGTAACTCTTTCAAATGAATTCACACATCACAAAGCAGTTTCACAGAAAGCTTATTTTTGATTTTTTATCTGAGGATATTTCCTTTGCCACCATAGGCCTCAAAGTGCTCTGAAATGTCCATGAAAAGAAAGGTGTACCACTGAGAGATGAATTCACACATCACAAAAATGTTTCTCAGAAAACTTCTTTCTAGTTTTTACATGAGGATATTTCCTTTGTCACCATAGGCTTCAATGAGTTCCAAAATATCCCTTGTCAGTTTCCCCAAAAACACTGCTAGCAGACTGATCCATGAAAAGATTCGTATAACTCTGTGGGATGAATTAAAACGTCACAGAGTGGTATCACAGAAAGCTTCTTTCTAGTTTTCATATGATATTATTTAATTTGTCAAGGTAAGCATCAATGCACTCCCAAATATCCCTTTGCAGATTCCACGAAAACAGTGTTAACAAACTGCTCCATTTAAAAAAAAAAGTGTAATTCTGTGAATTGAATTCACACATCACAGAGAACTTTCTCAGAATGTTTCTTCCTATTTTTTATCTGAGGATATTTCCATAGTCACCATAGGCTTCAATGCGATCCATATTATGCCTTCTCAGATTCCTCAAAAACAGTGCTACCAAACTGCTTCATGAAAAGAATTGTGTAAGTCTGGGAGATGAATTAACACACCACAAAGCAGTTTCTCAGAAACTTATTTTTGGTTTTATCTGAGGATATATCCTTTGTCACCATAGGCTTCAATGCGATCCAAAATATACCTTCTCAGATTCCCCAAAAACAGTGCTACCAAACTGCTCCAAGAACACAATCGTGTACCTCTGTGGGATGATTTAACCCATCACAGAATGGTTTCTCAGAAAGCTTTTTTCTAAATTTTATATGAGAATATTTCCTTTCTCACCCTAAACTTCAATGAGCTCTGAAATATCACATTGCAGATTCCAAGAAAACAGTGTTATCAAACTTCTCAAAGAAAAGAATGGTGTAACTTTGTGAGATGAATTCACACAATACAAAGCTGTTTCTTAGAAAGCTTCCTTCTAGTTTTTATCTGAGGATATTTCCTTTATCACCATTGGCCCCAAAGCACTCCAAAATATCCCTTTTCAGAATCCACGAAAACATGGTTAGCACACTGCTCCATGGAAAGAAAGGTGTACCTCTGAGAGATGAATTCACACATCACAAGGAACTTTCTCAGAAAGTTTTTTCTATTTTTTTTCTGAGGATATTTACTTTGTCATCATAGGCTTCAATGAGATTGAAAATATTCCTTCTCAGATTCCTGAAAAACAGTGCTACAAAACTGCTCCATGAAAAGAATTGTGTAACACTGTGAGCTGAGTTAATACATTGCAAAGCAGTTTCTCAGAAAGTTTCTTTCTAGTTTTTATCTGAGGATATTTACTTTTTCACTACAGGCCTCAAAGCACTTCCAAATGTCCCTTTACAGAATCCACAAAAACAGTGATAGCAAAGCGCTCCAAGAAAAGAAAGTTGTAACTCTGTGATGTGAGTTAACACATCACCAAACAGTTTTTTAGAAAGCTTCTTTCCAGTTTTTATATGAGAATATTTCCTTTGTCACCATAGGCTTCGATGTGATCCAAAATATCCCTTCTCAGTTTCCCCAAAAACACTGCTAGCAAATTGATCCATGAAAAGAATTGTGTAACTCTGTGGATGAATTCAAACATCACAGAGCGGTATCTCAGAAAGCTTCTTTCTAGTTTTTATATGATATTATTTAATTTCTCAAGGTAAGCATTAATACACTCTGAAATATGCCATTGCAGATGCCAAGAAAACAGTGTTATCAAACTGCTCAATGAAAAGAACCGTGTGACTTTGTGAGACGAATTCACATATCACAAAGCAATTTGTCAGAAAGCTTCTTTCCAGTTTCTGTATGCGGATATTTCCTTTTAAAACATAGGCTTCAATGTGCTCCCAAATATCATTTCTCAGACACCACAAAAACAATGATGCCAAAGTGCTCCCTCAAAAGAAATGTTTAGCTCTATGAGATGAATGCACGAATCACAAAGGAATATCTCTGAAAGCTTCTCTCCAGTTTTTACCTGGAGAATTTTTTTTTCACCTTAGGCCTCTATGTGCCCTCAAATATCCCATTATAGATTCCACAAAAACAGTGTTACCAAACTGCTCAATGAAAAGAAAGATTTAACTCTGTGAGATGAATTAACTCATCACAAAACAGTCTCTCAGAAAGGTTCTTTCTAGATTTATCTGAGGGTATTTTCTTTTTCATCATAGGCTTCTCTATGCTTGGAATATCCCTCTGTAGATTCCACAAAAACAGGGTTAACAAACTGATAAATGAAATGAGTGGTTTACATCTGGGAGATGAATTCACCCACCACAAAGAAACTTCTCAGAAAGCTCCTTGCTAGATTTCACCTCTGCAGCATATTTACTTTTCTACCATCAACCTCATTGCATTCCCAAATATTCCTTCTCAGACACCACAAAAACAGTGATGCCCAACTTCTCAATCAATAAAACGGTCTATCTCTCTGAGATGAATACACACATCACAAAAGAATTTCTCAAAAACCTTCTCTCCAGTTTTTATCTGAAGATATTTCCTTTTTCACCATCAGCCTCTATGAGCTCCCGTATAACCCTTTAGAGATTCCCAAAAAACAGTGCTACCAAACTGACCAATGAAAAGAAAGGTGTAACTCTGTGAGATGAATTCACCCATCACAAGGTAGTTTCTCATAAAGCTTCTTTCTAGTTTTTATCTGAGGGTGTTTCATTTTTCACCATAGGCCTCAAGGCACTCCCAAATATTCCTTTGCAAATTCCAGGAAAGCAGTGTTAGCAAACTTCTCCATGAAAAGAAAGGTGAAACCTTGTGAGATGAATTCACAAATCACAAAGTAGATTATCAGAAAACTTCTTTTTGGTTTTTATCTTAGGATATTCCCTTTGTTACTATAAGCTTCAATGCGATCCAAAATATCCCTTCTCAGATTCCCCAAAAACATTGCTACCACACTGCTACATGAAATGAGTGATGTAACTCTGTGAGATGAATTAACACTTGACAAAGCTGTTTCTCAGAATTCTTCTTTCTATTTTATATATGAGCATATTTCCTTTGTCACCATAAGCTAGAAAGTGCTCCGAAATATTCCATTGCAGATTCCAAGAAAGCAGTGTTAGCAAACTGCTGAATGAAAAGAACACTGTAATTCTGTGAGATGAAGTCACACATCACAAAGTGTTTCACAGAAAGCTTCTTTTCAGTTTTTATCTGAGGATATTTCCTCTGTCAACATAGGCTTCAATGTGCTCCCAAATATCCTGCTGCAGATTACATGAAAACAGTGTTATTGAACTGTTCAGTGAAAAGAATGGTGTAATTCTGTGAGATAAAGTCACACATCACAAAGAACTTTCTCAGATAGATTCCTTCTACTTTTTATCTGAGGATATTTACTTTGTCACCATTGGCTTCAATGTGATCAAAAATATTCCTTCTCAGATATCCCAAAAGCAGTGCTACAAAACTGCTCCATAAAAAGAAATTTGTAACTCGGTGAGATGAATTAACACATCAGAAATCATTTCCTCAGAAAGATTCTTTCTAGTTTTTGTATGAGGGGATTTCCTTTGTCACCGTAAGTATCAATGTGCTCTGAAATATTACTTTGCAGATTCCACGAAAACATTGTTAGGAAACTGCTCAATGAAAAGAACGGTGTAACGCTGTTAGATGAATTCACAAATCACCAGGCAGTTTCTCAGAAAGCTTTTTTCTAGTTTTTGTCTAATGATGTTTCCATTGCCACACTAAGTTTCAATGTGCTCTTAAATATCCCATTGCAGGTTCCTCGAAAACAGTGTTGGCAAACTGCTCCAAGAGAAGAATTGTGGAACTCTGTGAGATGAATTCACACATCACAAAGTGGTTTCTTAGAAAGCTTCTTTCTAGTTTTTATCTGATTGTATTTCCTTTGTCACCATAGAATTCAGTGCATTTCAAAATATCCTTCTCTGATTCCCCAAAAAGAGTGCTACCAAAAGTGCTCCATGAAAAGAATCATGTAACTCTGTGAGATGAACTCACAAATCACAAAGAAGTTTCTCAGAAATCTTGTTTCTGGTTGTTTTCTGAGGATATTTCCTTTGTCACCATAAGCTTCAAAGCGCTCTGAAATATCACATTGCACATTCCAAGAAAATAGTGTTATCAAACTGCTCAGAGAAATGAACAGTGTACCTCTGTGAGATGATTTCACACATCACAAAACAGTTTCCCAGAAAGCTTCTTTTTGGTTTTTATCTGAGGGTATTTCCTTTTTCACTCTAGGCCTCAATGCGCTCCCAAATATCCCTTTGCAGATTCCACAAAAACAGTGTTAGCAAACTGCTCAATAAAAAGCATGGTATATCTTTGTGAGATGATTTCACACATCACAAAGCAGTTTCTCAGAAACCTTCTTTGTTGTTTTCATCTGAGGATATTTCTTTTTACATCAGAAGCCTCAATGCACTCCAAAATATCCCTTTGCAGATACTTAGAAAACAATGTTAGCAAATTGCTCCATGATAAGCAAGGTGTAACTCTGTGAGATGAATTAGCACATCACAAAGCAGTTTCTCAGAAAGCCTCTTCCTTGTCTTTATCTGAGGATATTTCCTTTGTCACCATAGACTTCAATGCAATCCAAAATATCCCTTCTCAGATTCCCCAAAAACAGTGCTACCAAACAGATCCATGAAAAGAATGGTGTAACTCTGTGAGATGATCTTTAAAATCACAAAGCGATTTCTCAGAAAGCTTCTTTTAGTTTTTATATGAAGATGTTTCCATTGTCACCATAAGCTTCAATATGCTCTGAGATATCCCATTGAGGATACCAAGAAAACAGTATTAGCAAACTGATCAATGAAAAGAAGAGTGTAAATCCGTGAGATGAACTCACACATCACAAAGCAGTTTGTTAGAAAGCTTCTTTCTAGTTTTTTTCTGAAGCTATTTCCTTTTTCACCACATTCCTAAATGGGCTCCCAAATATCCCTTTGCAGATCCATTGAAAACAGCTTTAGCACGCTGCTCAACGAAAAGAAAGGTGTAACTCTGTGAGATGAATTCAAACATCCAAAGAAATTTCTCAGAAAACTTCTTTTTAGTTTTTATCTGAAGATATTTCCTTTTCCCTCCTAGGAATCACTGTGCTCTAAAATGTCCCTTTCCAGTTTCCACGAAAACAGGGTTAGTAGTTTGCTCCATGCAAAGAAAGGTGTAACTCTGTGATATAAATTCACACATCACAAAGAACTTTCTCAGAAAGCTTCTTTATAGCTTTTATCTAAGGATGTTTCTTTTGTCACCATTGGCGCTAATGCGATCCAAAATATCCTTCCTCAGATTCCCTAAAAACAGTGTTACCAAACTGTTCCATGAACAGTATCATGTAACTGTGTGAGATGAATTAACACATTACAAAGCTATTTCTCAGTAAGCTTCTTACTAGTTTTTATCTGAGGATATTTCCGTTTTCATCATGTTCTTCTAGGCACTACTGAATATTCCTTTGTAGATACCACGAAAAAAGTGTGAGGAAACTTCTCAATGAAAAGAATGGTGTAACTTTGTGAGATGAATTCACACATTGCAAAGCAGTTTCACATAAAACTTCTTTCTGGTTTTTATCTGAGGATATTTCCTTTGTCACCAGAGGCTTCAATGCACTCCAAAATAACCTATTGCAGATTCCATGAAAACAGTGTTATCAAACTGCTCAATGAAAAGAATGGTGTAACTCTGTAAGATGAATTCACACATCACAAAGCAGTTCCTCAGGAAGCTTTTTTCTAGTTTTTATCTGAGGATATTTCCTATTTCACCATAGGCCTCAATGCACTCCCGTTTATCCCTTTGCAGATTCCACAAAAACAGTTTTATCAAACTGCTCCATGAAAAGAAAGGTGCACCTCTGTGAGATGAATTCTCACATCACAAACAACTTTCTCAGAAACCTTCTTTCTAGTTTTTTTTCTGAGGACATTTCCTTTATCAACATAGGCTTCAATGTGATCCAAACTATCTGTTATCAGATTCCCCCAAAACGGTGCTACCAAATGATCCATGAAAAGACTCGTGTAACTCTGTGAGATGAATTATGACACCACAAAGTGTTTTCTCAGAATGCTTCTTTCTCTTTTTCATCTGAGGATATTTCCTTTTTCACTATAGGCCTCAATGCACTCCAAAGTATCCCTTTGCACATTTCAAGAAACAGTGTTAGAAAACTGCTCCATGAAAAGAAAGGTTTAACTCTGTGAGATGAATTCACATATCACAAAGAGCTTTCTTAGAAAATTTCTTTCTAGTTTTGTCTGAGGATATTTCCTTTATCACCATACTCTTCAATGCAATTGAAAATATCCCTTCTTAGATTATCCAAAAACAGTGCTACCAAACAGCTCCAGGAAAACAGTGGTGTATCTCTGTGAGAGGAATTCACACATAACAAAGCTGTTTCTCAGAAAGCTTCTCTCTAGTTTTTATCAGAGGATATTTCCTTTGACATGCTAGGCTTCAATGTGCTCCCAAGTACCCTATTACAGATTTTATGAAACCAGGGTTATGAGAATGCTGAATAAAAAGAACAGTGTAACTCTGTGAGATGAATTCACACATCAAAAAGTAGTTTCTCAGAAGGCTTCTTTCCAGTTTTTATCTGAGGATATGAAATTTTTCACCATAGGCCTCAAAGCACTCCCAATCATCCTTTTGCAGATTCCACAAAAGCAGTGTTATAAAACTGCTCAATGAAAACAACGGTGTAACTCTGAGAAATGAATTCACACATCACAAAGAACTTTCTCAGAAAGCTTCTTTCTAGTTTTTATCTGACAATATTTCTTTTTTCTCCATAGGCTTCAATGCGATCCAAAATATCCCTTCTCAGATAGCCCAAAAACAGTGCTAACAAACTGTTCCACGAAAAGAGTCGTGTAACTCTGAGAGATGAATTAACACATCACAAAGCAGTTTATCAGAAAACTTCATTCTCATTTTTATCTGAGGATATTTCCTTTTTCACCATATTCCTCTATGCACTCCCAAATATCCCATTGATGATTAAACGAAAAAAGTGTTAGTAAACTTCTCAATGAAAAGGATGGTGTAACTCTGAGATGAATTCACACATCACAAACCAGTTTCTCAGAAAGCTTCTTTTGGTTTTTATCTGAGGATATTTCCTTTGTTCATCATAGGCTTCAATGTGATCCAAAGTATCCCTTCACAGATTCCCCCAAAACAGGGCTACCAAACTGCTGCATGAAAAGAATCTTGTAATGCTGTGAGATGAATTCAAAAATCACAAAGCAGTTTCTCTGAAATCTTCTCTCTAGTTTTTGTCTGTGGATATTTCCTTTGTCACCATAAGCTTCAATGCACTAAGAAATATCCCATCGCAGATTCCAAGAAAACAGTGTTAGTAAACTGCTCAATGAAAAGAGCAGTGTAAGTCTATGAGATGAATTCACATATCAAAAAGCAGTTTACCAGAAAGCTTCTTTTGGTTTTTATCTGAGGATATTTCCGTTGTCACCACAGGCTTCAATGCTCGCCCAAATATCCTATTGCAGATATTACTAAAACAGTGTTAGCAAACAGTTTCAAGAAAAGAATCGTGTAACTATTTGAGATAAATTCACACATCACAAAGATGTTTCTCAGAAAGTTTCTTTCAATCTTTTATCTGGAGATACTTCCTTTGCCACCACATGCTTCAATGTGATCCAAAATACCCCTTCTCAGATACCCCAAAAACAGGGCTACCAAATGCTCCATGAACAGAGTGGTGTAACTCTGTGGGATGAATTCACACATCACGAAGCTGTTTCTCAGAGGAATTCTTTCTAGTTTTTTTCTAAGGATATTTCCTTTTTCACCTTTGGCCTCAATGTGCTCATAAATATCCCTTTATACATAATAGTGTTAGCAAACTGCTCCATCAAAAGAAAGGTGTAAACCTGTGAGATGAATCCACACATTGCAAACCAGTTTCACAGTAAGCTTCTTTTTGGTTTTCATCTGAGGATATTTCCTTTGTCACTATAGGCTTCAGTGTACTCCAAAATATCCTGTTGCAGCTTCCTCAAAATAGTGTTATCAAACTGTTCAATGAAAAGAGCAGTGTATCACGGTAAGGTAAATTCACACATCACCAAGCTGTTTCTCAGAAAGCTTCTTTCTATTTTTTTTTTTCTGAGGATATTTCCTTTTTCAATATAGGCCTCAAGGTGCTCTGGAATATCCCTTTGCAGAGTCCATGAAAACAGTTTTAGCAAACTGCTCCAAGAAAAGAAAGTTGTAAATCTGTGAGATGAATCCACATATCACAAAACAGCTTCTCAGAAATCTTCTTTCTAGTTTTTAATCTGAGTTTTTCCTTGTCACCGTAGGCTTCAATGTGATCAAAAATATCCCTTCTCAGATTCACCAAAACCATGCTACCAAACTGCTCCATGAAAAGAAAGGTGTAACTCTGTGAGATGAATTTACAATTCACGAAGCAGTGTCTCAGAAAGCTTCTTTCTAGTTTTTGTCTGAGGATATTTCCTTTGTCACCCTAAGCTTCAATGCTCTCCAAAATATCCCAATGTAGATTCCAAGAAAACAGTGTTAGCAATCTGATCAATGAAAAGAACACTGTAACTCTGTGAGATGAATTCACATATCCCAAAGCAGTGTCTCAGAAATTTTGGTTTTGGTTTTTATTTGAGGATAATTCCTTAGTCACCATAGGCTTCAAAGCACTAATAAGTATCCTACTGAAGAGTCCGTGAAAACATTGCGAGAATAATGCTCAATGAAAAGACTGGTGTAAATCTGTGAGATGAATTCACACATCAAAAAGCAGTTTCTCAGAAAGCTTCTTTCTAGTTTTTTTTCTGAGGACATTTCCTTTTTCTCTATATCCTTCAATGTGCTCCCAGTTATCTCTTTGCAGATTCCACGAAAACAGTGTTAGCAAACTTCTCCTTGAAAAGAAAGACGTAACTGTGTGATGAATTCACACATCACAAAGCACTTTCTCAGAAAGCTTCTTTCTAGTTTTTACATGAGTATACTTCCTTTTTCACTGTAGGATTCAATGCGATCAAGAATATCCCTTCTCAGATTCCCCAAAAACAGTGTTACCAAACTGCTCCATGAAGAGAATCATGTAACTCCGTGAGAAGAATTCACACCTCACAAAGCAGCCTCTGAGATAGCTTCTTTCTATTTTTTATCTGAGGATATTTCCTTTTCCACCATAGGCTTCAATGCACTCCCAAATATCCCTTCTCGGACACCACAAAAACAGTGATGCCTAAGTGCTCTCTCAACAGAAACATTTAGCTCTATGAGATGAATGCATACATCACAAAGGAGTTTATCAAAAAGCCTCTCTCCGAAGAATTTTCTTTTTTCACCTTAGGCCTCTAGGTGCTCCCAAATATCCCTCAGCAGATTCCACAAAAACAGTGCACCCAATCTGTGCAATGAAAAGAAAGGTTAAACTCTGTGACATAAATTCACCCATCACAAAGCAGTTTCTTAGGAATCTTATTTCTAGTTTTTATCTGAGGATATTTTCCTTTCCACCATAGGCTTCAATGCGCTCTGAAATATCCCTTCTCAGACAACACAAAAACAATGATGTCAAAGTGCTCCCTCAACAGAAACGTTTAGCTCTATGAGATGAATCCAACATCACAAAGACTTTCTCAGAAAGCTTCTCTCCAGTTTTTACCTGAAGAACTTTCTTATTTCAACATAGACCTCAATGCACTCCAAAATATCCCTTTGCAGATACCATGAAAATAGTGTTAGCAAACTGCTCCATGAAATAAAGGTGTAGCTCTGTTAGATGAATTCACACATCACAAAGCAGTTTCTCAGAAAGCTTATTTCTATTTTTATCTGAGGATATTTCCCTTGTCACCATAGGTTTCAATGTGATCCCAAGTATCCTATTACAGATTCCACGAAACCAGTGTTATCAGACTGCTAAATGAACAGAACAGTGTAACTCTGTGAGATGAATTCAAACATCACAAAGCAGTTTCTCGGACAATTTCTATCTAGTTTTTATCTGAAGGTATTTTCTTTTTCACTAGAGTCCTCAATGCACTCCCAAATATCCCCTTGCAGATTCCACAAAAACAGTTTTAGCAAACAGCTACATGAAAAGAAAGGTGTACCTCTCTGAGGTGAATTCACACAACACAAAGAAGTTTCTTAGAAAGCTTCTTTCCAGTTTTTATCTGAAGATATTTCCTTTGTCACCATAGACTTCAAGGTGATTCAAAATATCCCTTCTCAGATTCCCCAGAAACAGTGTTACCAAACTGCTCCATGAAAACAGTGGCATAACTCTGTGAGATGAACTCACACATCACAAAGTTGTTTCTCAGAAACTTTCTTTCTAGTTTTCATCTGGGGATATTTCCTTTGTCAAAATAAGCTTCAATGCGCTCCGAAATATCCCATTGCAGATTCCAATAAAACAATGGTAGCAAACTGTTCAATGAAAAGAACAGTATAACCCTTGAGATGAATTCAAACATCACTAAGCAGTTTCTCAGAAAGCTATTTTCTAGTTATTATTTGAAGATATTTCATTTTTCACCATAGGCTTCAATGCATTCCAAAATATCCCATTGCAGATTCCACAAAAACAGTGTTAGCATGCTGCTCAATGAAAAGAACGGTGTACTACTGTGAGATGAATTCACACATCACAAAGCAGTTCCTCAGAAAGCTTATTTCTATTTTTTTATCTGAGGACATTTCCCTTGTCACCATAGGCTTCAATGTACTCCCAAGTATCCTATTACAGATTTCACGAAACCAGTGTTATCAGTCTTCCCAATGAAGAATACGGTGTAACTCTGTGAGATGAATTCACACATCACAAAGCAGTTTCTCAGACAATTTCTTTCCAGTTTTTATGTGCGGGTATTTCCTTTTTTACTTTAATCCTCAATGCACTCTCAAACATCCTTCTACAGATTCCACGAAAACAGTGTTAGCAAACTGCTAAATGAAAAGAATGTTGTACCTCAGTGAGATGAATTCACACAACACAAACAGGTTTCTTAGAAAGCTTCTTTCTAGTTTTTATCAGAAGGTATTTCCTTTGTCACCATAGGCTTCAAGGTGATTCAAAATATCCCTTCTCAGATTCCCACAAAAAACTGCTACCAAACCACTCCATGAAAACAGTGGTGTACCTTTGGGAGATGAATTCACACATCACAAAGGTGTTTCTCAGAAACTTCCTTTCTAGTTTTTATCTGAGGATATTTCCTTTGTCAAAATAAGCTTCAATGTACTCTGAAATATTCCAATGCAGATTCCAAGATAACAGTGGTAGCAAACTGCTCAATGAAAAGAACAGTGTAACTTTGAAAGATGAATTCACACACCACAAAGCAGTTTCTCATAAACCTTCTTTCTAGTTTTTTTTCTGAGGATATATAGTTTTTCACCACAAACCTCAATGTGCTCACGAATATCCTATTGCAGATTCCACGAAAACAGTATTAGTAAGCTGTTCCAATAAAATAATTGTGTACCTCTGTTAGATGAGTTCACATATCACAAAGGAGTTTCTCAAAAAGCTTCTTTCTACTTTTTATCTGACGATATTTACCATATCAACGTAGCCTCAATGCGATCCAAATTATCACTTCTCATTTTCCCCAAAAACAGTGCTACCAGACTGACCCATCAAAAGAATCGTTTACCACATGAATTAACATATGAGATGAATTAACATATCACAAAGTGGTTTCTCAGAAATCTTCTTTCTAGTTTGTAAATGAGGATATTTCCTTTGTCATCATAAGCTTCCACTCCGAAATATGCCAATGAAAGTTCGAAGAAAACACTGTTATCAAATTGCTCAATGAAAAGAGTGGTGTAACTGTGAGGTGAATTCCCTCATCACAAAGCAGTTTATCAGAAAACTTCTTTCTAGTTTTTATCTCAGGATATTTCCTTTTTAACCATAGACTTCAATGTGCTCCAAATTATCACTTTGCAGATACCAGGAAGGCAATGTTAGCAAATTTCTCCAGGAAAAGTAAGGTTTACCTCTGTGAGATGAATTCACTCATCACAAAGAATTTCCTCAGAAAGCTTCTTTCTTGTTTTCATCTGAGGATATTTCCTTTGTCACCATAGGCTTCAATGTCTCCCAAATATCCTATTCCAGATTCCACGAAATCAGATTTAGCAAACTGCTCCATGAATAGAACCGGGTAACACTGTTATATGAAGGCACACATTGCAAAGGAGTTTCTCAGAAAGCTTCTTTTTGTGTTTATCTGAGTATATATCCTGTGTTACCATAGGATTCAATGCACTCCCAAATATCCCCTTGAAGATTCCACGAAACCAGTGTTATCAAACAGCACAAAGAAAAGAAAGGTTTAACTGTGTGAGATGAATTCACACATCACAAAGGAGTTTCTCAGCAATCGTCTTTCTAGTTTTATCTGAGGACATTTCATTTTTCACTGTAGGCCTCAATGCGCTTCCAAATATCCCTTTGCAGCTTCCACGAAATCAGTGTTATTAAACTGCTCAATGAAAAGAACAGTGTAATCCTGTGAGATGAATTCACACATCAAAAAGCACTTATTCAGAAGGTTTCTTTCTAGTTATTGTTTGCAGACATTTCCGTTGTAACAATAGGCTTCAATGCAATCCATAATATCCCTTCTCAGATTCCCCAAAAAAAGTGCTACCAAAGTGCTCCATGAAAAGTATCGTGTAACACTGAGATCTGAATTAACCAATCACAAAGCAATTTCTCAAAAAGCTCCTTTCTAGTTTTGTCTTAGGATACTTCCTTTGTCAAATAGGTTTCAATGCACTCCAAAATATTCCATTGCACATTCCAGGAAAACAGTGTTAGCAAACTGCTCAATGAAAAGAACAGTGTAACTCTGGGAGATGAATAGACACATCATAAAGAAGTGTCTCAGAAAGCTTCTTTCTAGTTTTAATCTGAGGATATTTTCTTTTTCACCTTAGGACTCAGTGTGCTCCTAAATATCCCTTTGCAGATCCATGAAAAAAGTGGTAGCAAACTTTCCATGAAAAGAAAGTTGTAACTCTGTGAGTTGAATTCACGCATCAGAAAGAAATTTCTCTGAAAGCTTCTTTCTAGTTTTTATCTGAGGATATTTCCTTTAACCCCATAGGCTTCAATGTGATCCAAAATATCCCTTCTCAGACTCCCCAAAAACAGGGCTACCAAACTGCTCCATGAAAAGAAAGGTGTAACTCTGTGAGATGATTTCAGAAATCACAAAGCAGTTCCTCAGAAAGCTTCCTTCTATTTTTGTCTCAGGATATTTCCTTTGTCACCATAAACTTCAATGCACTCCGAAATATCCCATTGCAGATTCCAAGAAAACAGTGGTAGTAAACTGATCAATGAATAGAACAGTGTAATTCCATGAGATGAATTCACACATCAAAAATCAGTTTCTCAGAATGCTTTTTTCTTATTTTTTTCTGAGGATATTTCTTTTGGCACCATAGGCTTCAATACACTCCCAAATATCCTATCGCAGACTGCACGAAAACAGTGTCATCAAAAGTCTCCAAAAAAAGCACGATGTAGCTCTGTGAGATGAATTCACCCATCACAAAGCAGTTTCTCAGAAGGCTCTTTCTAGTTTTTATCTGAGGATATTCCCCTTTTCACCTAAGGCCTCAATGTGCTCCCAAATATCCTTTTGCATATTTCAAGAAAACAGTGTTGGTGAACTACTCCTTGAAAAGAAAGGTTTAACTCTGTGAGATGAATTCACATATCACAAAGAGTTTTCTCAGAAAGCTCCTTTCTAGTTTTTATCTGAGGATATTTCCTGAGTCACCATAGGTTTCAATAGGATCCAAAATATCCATTCTCAGGTTCCCCAAAAACAGTGCTACCGAAGTGATCCATGAAAAGAATCGTGTAACTCTGTGAGATAAATTATTGCATCACAAAGCAGTTTCTCAGAAAGATTCTTTTTGGTTTTTCTATGAGGATATTTCCTTTGTCACCATCTTCTTCATTGCACTCCCAAATATACTATTGAAGACTCCACAAAAACAGTGTTATCAAAAGGCTCAAAGGCAAGCACGGCTTAGCCCTGTGAGATGAATTCACCAATCACAAAGCAGTTTCTCAGAAAGCTTCTTTCTAGTTTTTATCTGAGGATATTTTCTTTTTCACCATATAACTCAATGCACTCCCAAATATCCCCTTGCAGATTCCACAAAAACAGTGTTTGCAAACTGCTCCAAAAAAAAAACAAAGTTGCATCTCTGTCAGATGAATTCACACATCGCAAAGAACTTTCACAGATAGTTTCTTTCTAGTTTTTGTCTGAGGATATTTCCTTAGTCACCATAGACTTCACAGTGATCCAAAATATCCCTTCTCAGATTCCCCAAAAACAGTGCTACCAAACTGATCCATTGAAAGAATCATGTAACTCTGTGAGATGAATTAACACATCATAAAGCAGTTTCTCAGAGGGTTTCTTTGTAGTTTATATATGAGGATATTTCTTTTGTCACCATAAGCTTCAGTATGCTCCGAAATATTCCATTGTAGATTCCAAGAAAACAGTGTTAGCAAACTGCTCCATGAGAAGAACAGTGAAATTCTGTGCCTTGAATTCAAACATCAAGGAGCAGATTCTTAGAAATCTTCTTTCTAGTTTTTCTATGAGGATATTTCTTTTTTCACTATAGGGCTCAATACACTCCCAAATATCCCTTTGCAGATTCCTCGCAAACAGTGTTAGCAAAATGATCCATGAAAAGTAAGGTGTAACTCTGTGAGATGAATTCACACATCATAAAGAGCTTTCTCAGAAAGCTTCTTTCTAGTTTTTATCTGAGGATAATTCCTTTTTCACCATAGGCCTCAATGCGCTTCCAAATATACCTTTGCAGATTCCACGAAAACAGTGTTAGCAATCTGCTCCATGAAAAGAAAGGTGTAACTCTTTAAGATGAATTCACACATCACAAGGAACATTCTCAGAAAGCTTCTTTCTAGTTTTAATCTGAGGATATTCCCTTTGTTAACATAGGCTTCAATGTGTTCCATAGTATCCTATTGCACATTCTGAGAAAACAGTGTTATCAAACTGCTCAATGAAAAGAATGGTGTAGCTATGTGAGATGAATTCACACATCAGAAAGCAGTTTCTCTGAAAGCTTCTTTCTAGTGCTTATCTGAGGATATTTCCTCTGTCACCATAGGCTTCAATGTGATCCAAAACATCCCTTCTCAGATTCCTCGTGAAAAGTGTAACACTGTGAGATGAATTCATAAACCACAAAACAGTTTCTCAGAAAGCTTCTTACTAGTTTTTATCTGAGGATATTTCTTTTTTCTCTATAGGTCTCAATGTGCTCCCAACTATCCCTTTGCAGATTCCATGAAAACAGTATTAGTAAACTGTTCCATGAAAAGAAAGGTGTAACTCTGTGAGATGAATTCACACATCACAAAGACTTTATCAGAAAGTTTATTTCTAGTTTTTATCTGAGGATATTTCCTTTTTCACCATAGTCCTCAAGTCACTCCCATATATCCCTTTGCAGATTCCACCAAAACAGTGTTGACAAACTATTGTATGAAAATAATTGTGTAACTCTGTTAGATGAATTCACACAACACAAAGCAGTTTCTCAAAACGGTTCTTTCTAATTTTTATCTGTGGATGCTTACTTTTTCAAGGTAGGCCTCAATGCACTCCCAAATATCCCTTTGCAGTTTCCATGAAAACAGTGTTAGCAAACTCCTCCATGAAAATAAAACTCTAACTCTATGAGATCAATTCACGCATCACAAAGAACTTTCTCAGAAAGCTTCCCTCTAGTTTTTATCTGAGGATATTTCCTTTGTTCCCATAGGCTTCAATGTGACCCAAAATATCCCTTCTAAGAATTCCCGAAAACAGCACTACCAAACTGATCCATGAAAAGAATCATGTAAATCTGGGAGATGAATTAACACATCACAAAGCAGTTTCTCAGAAAGCGTCCTTCTAGTTTTAATACGATGATATGTCATTTGTCACCCTAAGCTTCAATGCACTCTGAAATATCCCATTCCAAGTAAACAGTGTTAGGAAACTGCTCACTAAAAAGAACAGTGTAACCCTGTGAGATGAATCCATACATCTCAAAGCAGTTTCTCACAGAGCTTCTTTCTAGTTTTTATCTGAGGATAATTCCTTTTTCACCATAGGACTCAAAGTACTCGTAAATATCCCTTTGCAGACTCCAGGAAAACAGTGTTAGCAAACTGCTCCATGAAACGAAAGGTGCAGCTCTGTAAGATGAATTCACACATCACCAAGAAGTTTCTCAGAAAGCTTCTTTCTAGTTTTTATCTGAGGATATTTTCTTTGTCACCGTAGGCTTTAAGGCAATTCAAAATATCCCTTCTCACATTCCCCAAAAACAGTGCAACCAAACTGCTGCATGCAAAGTATCGTGTAACTCTGTGAGATGGATTCACACATCACAAAGCAGTTTCTCAAAAAGCTTCTTTCAAGCTTCTTTGTGAGGATATTTCCTTTGTCATCATAAGCTTCAAAGTGCTCTGAAACATCCAGTTACAAATTCCAAGAAAACAGTGTGAGCAAACTGTTCAATGAGAAGATCAGTGTAAGTCTGTCAGATGAGTTCACACATTACAAAGCAGCTTATCAGAAAGCTTCCTTTTTGTTTTTAACTGATTATACATTCTTTGTCACTATTGGCTTCAATGCACTCCTAAATATCTTATTGCAGATTCCACGAAAACAGTGTTAGCAAACTGCTCAATGAAAAGAACGGTGTAACTCTGTGAAATGAATTCACTCATCACAAAAAACTATCTCAGAAAGCCTCTTTCTAGTTTTTATCTGAGTATATTTCCTTTCTCATCATAGGCTTCAATGTGATCCAAAATATACCTTCTCAGTTTCCCCTAGCACAGTGCTACCAAACTGATACATTAAAAGTATCATGTAATTCTGTGAGATGAATTAACACACCACAAAGTGGTTCCTCAGAAAGCTTGTTTCTAGTTTTTATGTGAAGATATTTCCTTAGTCACTGTAAGCTTCAATGCACTGTGAAATATTCCATTGCAGATTCCAAGAAAACAGTGTTAGCAAACTGCTAAATGAAAACAACATTGTAACTCTGTGAGATGAATTCACACATTACAAAGCAGTTTCTTAGGAAGGTTCTTCCCAGTATATATCTAAGTATACTTTCTTATTCACCCTAGACCTCCACTCGCTCCCAAATATCCCTTTGCAGATTCCACAAAAACAGTGTTAGTAAACTGCTCCATGGAAACAAAGGTGCAACACTATGAGATGAATTCCAACATTTCAAAGTAGCTTCTCAGAAAACTTATTTACAATTTTTATCAGAGTATACTTCCCTTGTAACTACAGGCTTCAATGAGATCCAAAATATCCCTTCTCAGGTTCTCCAAAAACAGTGCTACCAAACTGCGCTTTGAAAAGGATCATGTAACTTTGTGAGATGAATTCCCAAATAACAAAGCAGTTTCTCAGAAAGCTTCTTTCCAGTTTTCGCTGAGGTATTTCCTTTGTCAAAATAAGACTCAATGTGCTCTGAAATATTCCTTTGCACATTCCATGAAAACAGTGTTAGAAAACTGCTCCATGAAAAGAAAGGTGTAACACTGTGAAATTAATTCACACATCACAAAGATCTTTCTCGTTTTTATCAGGATATTTCCTTTGACATAATAGACTTCAAAGCAATAAAAAATATCCTTTCACAAATTCCCAACAAACAGTGCTAACAGACTGATTCACACACAAAAAAAATTGTGCAATGCTCTGAGATGAATTAACACATCTCAAAGTGGTTTGTCAGAAACCTTCTTTCTAGTTTGTATCTGAGGATAGTTCCTTTGTCAGTATATGCTTCAATGTGATCCATAATATCACATTGCAGATGCCAAGGAAACAGTGTTAGCGAACTGCTCAATGAAAAGAACAGTACAATTCTGGGAGATGAATTCATACATCACAAAGCAGTTTCTCAGAAAGCTTCTTTCTAGTTTTTGTCTGAGGATATTTCCTTTGTCACCATAAGCTTCAATGCACTCTGAAATATCCCATGGCAGATTCCAAGAAAACAGTGTTAGCAAACTGCTCAATGAAAAGAACAGTGTAACCCTCTGTGATGAATTCACACATCACAAAGCGGTTTCTCAGAATGTTTCTTTATAATTTTTATCTGAAGATATTTCCTTTTACACCATTGGCCTCAATGCGCTCCAAATATCCCTTTGCAGGTTCCATGAAAACACTGTTAGGAAACTGCTCCATGAAAAGAAAGGTTAAATCTGTGATATGAATTAACACATCACAAAGAACTTTCTCAGAAAGCTTCTTTCTAGTTTTTATCTGAGGATATTTCCTTTGTCACCATAGGCTTCAAGGCAATCCAAATTATCCCTTCTCAGATTACTCAAAAGCAGTGCTGTCAAACTGAACCATGAATAGTGTTGTATCTCTTTGAGATGAATTCACAAATCACAAGGTGGTTTCTCAGAAAGTTTTTTTCTACTTTGTGTCTGAGGATATTTCCTTTTACACAGTAAGGTTCAATGCACTCCAAAATATTCCATTGTAGATTCCAAGAAAACAGGGTTAGCAAACTGTTCGGTGAAAAGAACAATGCATCTCTTTGAGTTGAATTCATACATCACAAATCAGTTTCTCAGAAAACTATTTTTTTTGGTTTTTCTATGAGGATATTTCCTTTGTCACCATAGGCTTCAATGCGCTCCCATATACCCTATTGCAGATTCCACAAAAGCAGTGTTATCAAACGGCTCAATGAAAAAAATGGTGTAGCTCTGTGAAATGAATTCACACATCACAAAGCAGTTTCTCAGAAAACTTCTTTCTAATTTTTATCTGAGGATATTTACTTTTTCACTATAAGCCTCATTGTGCTCCCAAATATCCCTTTGGGGATTCAATGAAAATATTGTTATCAAACTGCACCATGAAAAGACAGGTGTAACTCTGTAAGATGAATTCACACATCATGAGGAACCTTCTCAAAGAGTTTCTTCCTAGTTTTTATCTGAGCATATTTCCTTAGTCACCATATTCTTCAATGTGATCCAAAGTATCCCTTCTCAGTGTACCCAAAAACAGTGCAACCAAACAGATCCATGAAAGGAGTCATGTAACTCAGTGAGATGAATTAATACATCACAAAACGGTTTCTCGAGAAGCTTCTTACTAATTTTTATATGAAGATATTTCCTTTCCCAGCATAAGTTTCAAGGCACTCTGAAATATCGCAGTGCAGATTCCAAAAAAACAGTGTTAGCAGACTACTAAATGAAAGAAAGAGTGTAACTCTGTGAGATGAATTCACACATCACAAAATAGTTTCTCAGAATGTTTCTTTACAGTTATTATATCTGAGGATATTTCCTTTTTCACCATAAGCCTCAAAGCACTCCCAAATATACCTTTACAGATTCCATGAAAACAGTGTTAGCAAACTGCTCCATGAAAAGGAAGGTGTAACTCTCTGAGATGAATTCACACATCAGAAAGAATTGTCTCAGAAAGCTTCTTTCTAGTTCTTGTCTGAGGATATTTCCTTAGTCACCACATTTTTCAATGCTATCCAAAATATCCCTTCTCAGCTTCCCCAGAAACAGAGCTATCAAACTGATCCATGAAAAGAATTGTGTAACTCTGTGAGATGAATTCATGATCACAAAGCAGTTTCTCAGAAAGTTTCTTTCTTTTTTTGTCTGAGGATATTTCATTGTCTCCATAAGCTTCAATATGCCCTGAAACATCCCATTGAAGATTACAAGAAAACAGTGTTAGCAAACTTTTCAATGAAAAGAACAGTGAAACTCTGTGAGATGAAATCACACATCACAAAGCAGTTTCTCAAAAAGCTTCTTTCTAATTTTTATCTGAGGATATTTCCTTTTTCACTGTAGGCCTCATAGCACTCCCAAATATCCCTTTGGAGTTTCCACGAAAACAGTGTTAGTAAACTGCTCCATGAAAAGAAAGGTGTAACTCTGTGAGACGAATTCACACATCACAAAGAACTTTCTCAGAAAGATTCTTTCTAGTTTTAATCTGAGGATACTTCCTTAGTATCCATATTCTTCAAAGCAATCCAAAATATGACTTCTCAGTTTACCTAAAAACATTGCTACGAAACAGATCAATGAAAGGAGTCGTGTTAATCAGTGAGATGAATTAACGCATTACAAAGCAGTTTCTTATAAAGCTTCTTACTAGTTTTTATATGAAGATATTTCCTTTGTCACCATAAGTTTCAATGTGCTCTGAAATATCCCATTGCAGATTCCAATAAAATAGTGTTAGCAGGCTGCTAAATGAAAAGAACAGTGTAACTCTGTGAGATGAATTCACACATCAAAAAGCAGTTTCTCAGAAAACTTCTTTCTAATTATTATCTGAGGATATTTCCTTTTTTACCAAAGGCCTCAATGTGCTACAGAATATCCCATCACAGATTCCAAAAAAAAAGTATTAGCAAACTTCTCAAAGAAAATAACAGTATAACTATGTGAGACAAATCCACACATCACAAAGAACTTTCTCAGAAATTTTCTTTCTAGATTTTATATGAAGATATATCCTTTCTCACCATAGACTTCAGTGCGATCCAAAATGTCACTTCTCACAATCCCCAAAAACAGTGCTACCAAGCTGCTTCATGAAAAATATCATGTACCTCTGTGAGATGAATTCACAAATCACAAAGCAGTTTCTCAGAAAACTTCATTCTAGGTTTTATCTGAGGATATTCTTTTTTATTATGAACTACCATGCACTCCGAAATATGCCTTTGCAGATTCCATTAAAACAGTTTTAGCAAACTGCTCCATGAAAAGAATTGTGTAACTCTGTGTGATGAATTGCACATCACAAAGAACTTTCTCAGAAACTTTCTTTCTAGTTTTTATCTGAAGATATTTCCTATGTCACCATAGGCTTCAACGCGATCCAAAATATCCTTTCTCAGATTCCCCAAAAGCAGTGCTAACAGACTGATCGTTGAAAAGAGTCGTGTAACTCTGTGTCATGAACTCACCCATCACAAAGAAATTTTTCAGATAGTTTCCTTCTAGTTTTTATCTCTGGATATTTCCTTTTCCACCATCGTCTTCCATGCACTACAAAAGAGCCCTTCTCAGACACCACAAAAACAGTTATTCCAAACTGCTCTCTAAACAGAAAGCTTAACTTCTATGGGGTGAATGCACGTATCACAAAGGAGTTATCAGAAACTTTCACTCCACTTTTTACCTGAAGATTTTTCCTCTTTCAACCTTGGCTTCTATCCACTCCCGAATATCCCTTTGCATATTTCTCAAAAATAGTGTTAACAAACTGCTCAATGAAAAAAAAATATTTAACTCTGTGAGATGGATTCTACCATCACAAAACAGTCTCTCAGAAAGTTTCTTTCTAAATTTTATCTGTGGATATTTCTCTTTTCACCATAGGCTTCTCTGCACTCTGAGTATCCCTTTGCATATTCCACAACAACAGGGTTACCACACTGCTCAATGAAAAGAGTGGTTTACTTCTGGGAGATGAATTCACCCATCAGAAAGAAATTTCTCAGAAAGCTCCTTCCTATTTTTTATATGCGGATGTTTACTTTTCCACCATTAGAGTCAATGCACTTCCAAATATCCCTTCTCAGACACCACAAAAACTGTGATGTCAAACTGCTCAATCAACAAAAAGGTTTGTCTCTATGAGGTCAATATATACATCACAAAAGAGCTTCTCAAAATCCTTCTCTCCAGTTTTTAACTGAAGATATTTCCTTTTCACCTTAGGCCTCTATGAGCTCCCAAAAATCCCTTTTCAGATTCCCCAAAAACAGTGAAACCAAACTGCTCCATGAAAAGAAAGGTGTCATTCTATGAGATGAATTCACACACCACAAAGAACTTTCTCAGAAAGCTTCTTTCTAGTTATAATCCGAGGATATTTCCTTTGTCACCATAAGTTTCAACGCGATCCAAAATATCCCTTCACAGATTCCCCAAAAACAGTGCTACAAAACTGTTCCATGAAAAGAATTGTGTAACACTGTGAGAAGAATTCATAAATGGCAAAGCAGTTTCTCAGAAAGCTTCTTTCTAGTTTTCGTCTGAGGATATTTCCTTGGCACCATAAGCATCAATGCACTATGAAATATCCCATTGCAGACTCCAAGAAAACAATGTTAGCAAACTGCTCAATGAAAAGAAATGTGTAACTCTGTGAGATGAATTCACACATCACAAAGCAGTTTCTCAGAAAGCTTCTTTCTAGTTTTTATCTGAAGATATTTCCTTTGTCAGAATAGGCTTCAATGCAATCCAAAATACCCCTTCTCAGATTCTCCAAAAACAGTGCTACAAAACTGCCCCATGAAAAGAATCGTGTAACTCTGTAGTCGAAATCACAAATCATAAAGCAGTTTCTCAGAAATCTTTGTAGTTTTTGTCTGAGGATATTTCCTTTTTCACCTTAGGCCTCAATGCACTCACGAATATCCCCTTGCAGATTCCACAAAAACAGTGTTAGCAGACTGCTCCATGAAAAGAAATGTGTAAATGTGTGAGATGAATTCACACATCACAAAGGAGTTTCTCAGAAAAACTCCTTTTGGTTTTTGTCTGAGGAGATTTCCTTTGTCACCATAGGCTTCAATTCACTCCCAAATATCCTATTGCAGATTCCATGAAAACAGTGTTATCGAACTGCTCAATGAAAACAACCTGTGTATCTCTGTGAGATGAATTCATCCATACAAAGGTAGTTTCTCAGAGGGCTTCTTCCTAGCTTTTAACTGAGGATATATCCTTTTCCACCATAGGCTTCAATGTACTCTCAAATATCACTTCTCAGACACCACAATAACAGTGATGTGAAAGTGCTCCCTAAACAGAAATGGTTAGCCCTATGAGATGCATGCACACATCACAAAGAAGTTTCTCATAAAGCTTCTTTCTAGTTTAAATCTGAGGATATTTCCTTTTTCACCATTGGCTTCATTGTGTCCCCAAATAACTCTTCTCAGATACCACAAAAACAATGATGCCTAACTGTTCAATCAACAAAAAGGTTAAATTCTATGAGATGAATACACACATCACAAAACAATTTCTCAAAAGCTTCTCTCCAGTTTTTAACTGATGTTATTTCCTTTTTCACCGTGGGCCTCAAGGAGCTCCCAAATATCCCTTTGCAGATTCCATAAAAATAGTGCTGCCACACTGCTTAAAGAAAACAAAGGTGGAACTCTGTGTGATGAATTCACCCATCACAAAGAAATTTATCAGAAAGCATCTTTCTGGTTTTTATCTCAGGATATTTCCTTTTCCACTATCAGCTTTCATGCACTCCCAAATATTCCTTCTCAGACACCACAGAAACAGTGATGACAAATTGCTCTCCCAACAGAAAGCTTTACCTCTATGAGATGAATTTCACGCATCACAAAGGAGTTATCAGAAACTTTCTCTCCAGTTTCAGCCAGAAGATACTTCCTTTTTCAACACTGGCCTTTATCCACTCTCGAATATCCCTTTCCGTATTCCAAAAAAAGTGTTACCAAACTGCTTAGTGAAACGAAAGATGTAACACTGTGAGATGAATTCACCCATCACAAAACAGTCTCTCAGAAAGCTTCTTTCTAGTTTTTATCTGAGGGTATTTCCTTTTTCACCATAGGCTTCTCTGTGCTCTGAATATCACTTTGTAGATTCCACAAAAACAGGGTTATCAAACTGCTCATTGAAAACAGTGGTTTACCTCTGGGAGATGAATTCACCCATCACAAAGAAATTTCTCAGAAAGCTCCTTTCCAGTTTTTATCTGTGCATATTTACTTTTCTACCATCAGCCTCATTGTGCTCCCAAATAACCCTTCTCAGACTCCACAAAAACAGTGAGGTCATATTGCTCAATCAACATAATGGTTTATCTCTATGAGGTGAATACACACATCACAAAACACTTTCTCAATATCCTTCTCTCCAGTTTTTATCTGCAGGTATTTCCTTTTTCACCGTAGGCCTCTGTGAGCTCCCGAAAATCCCTTTGCAGATTCCCCAAAAACAGCGCTACCAAATGGCTCAATGAAAAGAAAGGTGTAACTCTTTGAGATGAATTCACCCATTACAAAGTACTTTCTCAGAAAGCTTCTTTCGAGTTTTTATATGAGGATATTCCCTTTGTTGTCCTAAGCTTCAATGCACTCTGAAATAACCCATTGCAGATTCCAAGAAAACAGTTGTAGGAAACTGACCAATGAAAAGAACAGTGCAACTCTGTGAGATGAATTCACACAACCCAAGGCAGTTTCTCAGAAAGCTTCTTTTTGGCTTTTATCTGAGGGTATTTCCTATGTGGCCATAGGCTTCAATGCACTCCAAAATATCCTATTGAAGATTGCATGAAATCATTGTTACCAAACTGCTTAATGGAAAGAATGGTGTAACTCTGTGAGATGAATTCACACATCACCAAGCAGTTTCTCAGAAAGCTTCTTTGTAGCTTTTATCTGAAGATATTTCCTTTTTCACTATAGGCCTCAATGCACTCCCAAATATCCCTTTGCAGATTCCATGAAAACAGTGTGAGCAAACTGCTCATGAAATAAAGGTGTAACTCTGTTAGATGAATTCACACATCACAAAGAGCTTTCTCAAAAAGCTTTCTTCCAATTTTTACCAAGGATAATTCCTTTGTCACCATAGGCTTGAATGCAATCCAAAATATCCCTTCTCAGATTCAACAAAAACAGTGCTACCAAACTGCTAATTGTATACTCTGTTAGATGAATTAACACAATACAAATGGTTTCTCAGAAAGCTTCTTTCTAGTTTTTATATGAGGATATTTCCTTTTCCACTATAGGCTTCAATGTGCTCCCAAACATCCCTTCTCAGACACCACAAAAACAGTGATACTAAAGTGCTCTCTCAACAGAAACGTTTACCTCTATGAGAGGAATGCTCATCTCACAAAGCAGTTTCTCAGAAAGCTTCTTTCTAGTTTTTATTTGAGGATATTTCTTTTTTCACCATAGGTCTCAAAGCACTCCCAAATATCTCTTTGCAGATTCCACGAAAACAGTTTCAGCAAACTGTTCCATGAAAGAAAAGGTGTAACTCTGTGAGATGCATTCACACATCACAAAGCAGTTTCTCAGAAAGATTCGTTCTAGTTTTCATCTGAGGATATTTACTTTGTCAGAATCGGCTTCAGTATGATCCAAAATATCCCTTCTCAAATTCTCCAAAAACAGTGCTACACAACTGCTCCATGAAAAGAATCGTGTAACTGTGTGAGTTGAGTTCACGAATCACAAAGCAGTTTCTCAGAAATCTTCTTTCTAATTTTTGTCTGAGGATATTACCTTTGTCACCATAGGCCTCAATGTGCTCCTGAATATCCCTTTGCAGATTCCACAAAAATAGTGACAGCAGACTGTTCCATGAAAAAAAAGGTGTAAATGTGTGAGATGAATTGACACATCACAAAACAGTTTCTCGGAAAGCTTCCTTTTGGTTTTTGTCTGAGGACATTTCCATTTTTACCATAAGCTTCACTGCGCTTCTAAATATCCTATTGCAGATTCCCCAACAACAGTGATACCATACTGCTGCATGAAAAAAATGGTTTAAATCTGTGAGATGAATTCACACATCACAAAGCAGTTTCTCAGACATATTCTTTCTAGCTTTTATCTGAAGATATTTCCTTTGTCACCATAGGTTTCAAAGAGATCCAAAATATCTCTTCTCAGATGCACCAAAAATGATGCTACCACACTGTTCCATGAAAATAATTGTGTAAATTTGTGACATGAATTAACAGAACAGAAAGTGGCTTCTCAGAAAACTTCCTTCTAGTTTTCATATGAGGCTATTTACTTTGTCGCCATAAGCTTCAAATCACTCAGAAATATCAGATTGTAGATTCCAAGAAAACAGTGTAAGCAAACTGTGCAATGCAAAGAACAGTGTAACTCTGTGAGGTGAATTCACACATCACAAAGCAGTTTCTCAGAAACCTTCTTTCTAGTTTTTTTCTGATGATATTTCCTTTTTCACCATATTCCTCAATGTCCTCCTGAACATCCCATTGCAGATTAAATGAAAAAAGTGTTAGCAAACTTCTCAATGAAAAGAAGGTGTTACTCGGTGAGGTGAATTCACACATCACAAAACAGTTTCACTGAAAGCTTCTTTTTGGTTTTTATCTGAGGATATTTCATTTGTCATTATGGGCTTCAATGTGTTCCTAAATACCCTATTGCAGATTCCACGAAAACAGTGTTATCAAACATCTCAATGAAAAGAAATGTGTAACTCTGTAAGATGAATTCACACATCACAAAGCTGTTTCCCAAAAAGCTTCCTTCTAGTTTTTATATGAGTATATTTACTTTTTCACTGTAGGCCTCAATGTGCTCCAGAATATCCCATTGCAGATTCCATGAAAACAGTGTTAGCAAACTGCTCCATGAAAAGAAAGGTGTAACTTTCTGAGAAAAATTCACGCCATCACAAAGAACTTGCTCAGAAAGCTTCTTTTTAGTTTTTACTGAGGATATTTCCATTGTCACCATAGGCTTCAATGCGATTCAAAATATCCCTTGTCAGATTCTCCAAAAACAGTGCTACCAAACTGATCCAGGAAAGGGATCATGTAACTCTCTGAGATGAATTAACACATCACAAAGTGGTTTCTCAGAAAGCTTCTATTTTTTATATTAGGATATTTCCTTTTCCACGTTAGGTTCAATGTGCTCCCAAATATCCCTTCCCAGATACCACAAAAACAGTGATGTCAAAGTGCTCCCTCAACAAAAACGTTTAGCTCTATGAGATGAATACACACATCACAAAGGAGTTTCTCCGAAATCTTATCTCCTGTGTTTATCTGAAGAATGTTCTTTTTACACCTTTGGCCTCTACGTGTTCCCAAATATCCCTCTGCAGATTTCCCAAAACCATGCTACCTAACTTCACAATGAAAAGAAAGATTTAACTCTGTGAGATAAATTCCCCCATCACAAAGTAGTTTCTCAGGAAACTTCTTTCCAGTTTTTATCTGAGGCTATTTTCTTTTCCATCACAGGCTTCAACGTACTCTCAAATATTCCTTCTCAGATATCACAAAAACGGTGATGCCAAACTTTTCCCTCAACAGAAATGTTTAGATATATGAGATGAATGCAAACATCACAAAAGTGTTTCTCAGAAAGTTCTCTCCAGTTTTTACCTGAAGATATTTCCTTTTTCACCATTGGACTCTGGGCTCCTGAATATCCCTTGCAGATTCCACAAAAACAGTGTGACCAAACTGCTCAATGAAAAGAAAGGTTTAACTCTGTGAGATGAATTCACACATCACAAAGCAGTTTCTCAGAAAGCATCTTTCTAGTTGAAATCTGAGGATATTTCCTTTTTCACAGGCTTCAATGTGCTCCCAAATAACACCTTGCAGATACCACAAAAACAGTGAGGATGAACTACTCAAATAAAAAAAGGTTAAACTCTATGAGATGAATAGACACATCATAGAATCATTTCTTGAAGAGCTTTTCTCCAGTTTCAATCTGAAGTTATTTCCTTTCTCATCATAGGCCTCTAGGAGCTCCCAAATATCTCTTTGCAGTTTCCATAAAAACAGGACTACCAAACTGCTCAAAGAAAATAAATGTGTAATTCTGTGTGATGAATTCACGAATACCAAAGAAATTTCTCAGAAAGCTTCTTTCTAGTTTTTGTCTCAGGATATTTCCTTTTCCACCATTGGCTTCCATGTGCTCCCAATTATCCCTTGTCAGACACCACAAAAACAGTGATGCCAAACTGCTCTCTCAACAGAAAGCTTTACCTCTATGAGATGAATGCATGCATCACAAAGGAGTTATCAGAAACTTTCTCTCCTGTTTTACCTGAAGATATTTCCTTTTTCAACATTCGTCTCTATTCACTCCCGAATATACCTTGCATATTCCACAAAAAGAGTGCTAACAAACGCTCAATGAAAAGAAAGATTTAACTCTGTGAGATGAATTCGCCCATCACAAAACAGTCTCTCAGAAAGCTTCATTCTAGTTTTAATCTGAGGGTATTTCCTTTTTCACCATAGGCTCCCCTGCACTCTGAATGTCCCTTTGTATATACCACAAAAAGAGGGTTACCAAACTGTTCAATGAAAAGAATGGTTTACCTCTGGGAGATGAATTCACCCATCACAAATAAATTTCTCAGAAAGCTTCTTTCTAATATTTACCTTAAGATATTTTCTATGTCACAATAGTCTTCAATGCGATCCAAAATATCTGTTCTCAGATTCCCCAAAAACAGTGCTTCCAAACTGATCCATGAAAAGAATCGTGTAACTCTGTGAGATGAATTAACCCATCACAAAGTGGTTTTCAGAAAGATTCTTTCTAATTTTTGTCTGAGGATATTTGCTTTGTCACTATAAGCTTCAATGCGCTCTGAAATATTCCATTCCAGATTCCAGGAAAGCAGTGTTAGCAAACTGCTCATTGAAAAGAACAGTATAACACTGTGAAATGAATTCAGGCAACACAAAGCAGTTTCTCACAAAGCTTCTTTTTGTTTTTTATGTGAGAATATTTCCTTTGTCACCATATTCTTCACTGCACTTCAAAATATCCTATTGCAGATTGCACCAAAACAGTGTTATAAAAAGGCTAAATAGAAAGAACAGTGTAAGTCTTTGAGATGAATTCACACATCACGAAGAAGTTTCTTGGAAAGCTTCTTTTAAGTTTTTATCTGAAGATTTTTCCTTTTTTACTATAGGTCTCAATGCACTCCCAAATATCCCTTTGCAGATTCCACGAAAACAGTGTTAGCAAACTGCTCCATGAAAATATAGGTGTAATTCTGTGAGATGAATTCACACATCACAAAGAACTTTCTCAGAAAGCTTCTTTATACTTTTTATCTGAGGATATTTCCTATCTCACCCTCAGCTTCAATGCTATCCAAAATATCCTTTCTCAGATTCCCCAAAAACAGTGCTTACAGACACATCTATGAAAAGAATCGTGTAAAGCTGTGAAATGAATTAACGCCTCTCAAAGCAGTTTCTCAGAAAGCTCTTTCTAGTTTTAATACAAGGATAATTCGTTTGTCATCTTAGGCTTCAATGTGATCCAAAATATCCCTTCTCAGATTCCCCTAAAACAGTGTTAACAAACTGCTCTATGAAAAAAATTATGTAACTTTGTGAGATGAATTCACAAATCACAAAGCAGTTTCTCAGAAAGATTTTTACTAGCTTTTGTCTGAGGATATTTCCTTTGTCACCAAAAACTTCAATGCACTCTGAAATATTACATTGCACATTCCAAGAAAACAGTTTTAGCTAACTGCTGAATGGAAAGAACAGTGTAAAAGCATGAGATGAATTGACAAAACACAAAGCAGTTTCTCAGAAAGCTTCCTTTTTGTTTTTTATCTAAGGATATTTACTTTGTCACTATAGGCTGCAATGCACTCCAAAATGTCCTATTGTAGATTCCACCAAAAAAGTGTCATGAAACTGCTCAATGAAAAGAATGGTGTAGCTCAGTGAGAAGAATTCACACATCACAAACAAGTTTCTCAGAAAGCTTCTTTCTAGTTTTTCTATGAAGATATTTCCTTTCTCACTGAAGGCCACAATGCGCTCTCAAATATCCCTTTGCAGATTCCATAAAAACAGTGTTAGGAAACTGCTGCATGAAAAGATAAGTGTAACTCTGTGAGATGAATTCACACATCACAAAGAACTTTCTTAGAATGCTTCTTTCTAGTTTTTATCTGAGTGTATTTCTCTAGTCACCATAGGCTTCAATGCAAACCAAATATCTCTTCTCAGTTTCCCCAAAAACAGTGCTACCATAGTGATAAATGGAAAGAGTAATGTAACTCTATGAGATGAATTAACACATCTCAAATAGGGTTCTCAGAAAGCTTCTTTCTAGTTTTTTTATGAGGATATATCCTCTGTCACCATAGGCTTCAATGTGATCCAAAATATCCCTTCTGAGATTCCCCAAAAACTGTGCTATCAAACAGATCCATGAAAAGAATCATGTAACTCTTTGAGATGAATTCATGAATCACAAAGAACTTTCTCAGAAAGTTTCTTTCTAGGTTTTGTCTGAGGATATTTCCTAATCCACAATAAGCTTCAATGCCCTCTGAAATATCCCATAGCAGATTTTCACTCAGTGAAAAGAACAGTGTAACTCTGTAAGCTGAATTCATGCATCACAAAGCGGTTTCTCAGAAAGTTTCTTTCTAGTTTTCCTATGAGAATATTTCTTTTATCACTATTGGCCTCAATGTACTCCCAAATATCCATTTGCAGATTCCACAAAAACAGTGTTAGCAAATGGCACCATGAAAAGAAAGGTGTAACTGTGTGAGATGAAATCACACATCACAGAGAACTTTCTCAGAAAAATTCTTTCTAGTATTTATCTGAGGATATTTCCTTTGTCAGCATAAGCTTCAATGTGATCCAAAATATCCCTTCTCAGATTCCCCAGAAACACGGCTACCAAACTGCTAAATGAAAGGAATCATGGAAGTCTGTCAGGTAAATTCACAAAGCCCAAAGCAGTTTCTCACAAAGCTTCTTTATGGTTTTATTCTCAGGATATTTCCTTTCTCACAGTAACCTTCAATGTTCTCCAAAATACCCCATTGCAGATTCCAAGCGAACAGTGTTAGCAAACTGCTCCATGAAAAGAACAGTGTAACTCTGTGAGATGAATTCACACATCACAAAGCTGTTTCTCAGAAAGCTTCTTTTTGGTTTTTTTTATGAGGATATTTCCTTTGTCACTGTAGGCTGCAATGCACTCCCAAATATCCTATTGCAGATTCCATGAAAACAGTGTTACCAAACTGCTATATGAAAAGAGAGGTTTAACTCAGTGAGATAAATTCACATATGACAAAGGACTTTCTCAGAAAGCTTCTTTCTAGTTTTTATCTGAGGATATTTTCCTTGTTACCATTGGCTTCAATGATCCAAAATATCCTCTCTCATATTCCACAAAAGCAGTGCTAACACCCGATCCATGAAAAGCATCATGAAACGCTGTGAGATGAATTAACACATCACAAAGTGGTATATCAGAAAGCTTTTTTCTAGTTTTTATATGAGGATACTTCCATTGTCACCATAGGATTCAATATGGTCCGAAATATTCCGTAGCAGATTCCAAGAAAACAATGTTAGCAAACTGCTCAATGAAAAGAACTGCTTAACCCTGTGAGATGAATTCACAAATCACTAAGGAGTTTAATTAGAAGGCTTCTTATTAATTTTAATCTGAGGATATTTCCTTTTCACTGTAGACTTCAATGCAATTCAAAATATGGCTTCTCAGATACCCAATGCTACAAAACAACTCCATAAAAACAATGGGGAAACTCTGATTGATGAATTCACACATCTCACAGCTGTTTCTCAGGAAGCTTCTTTCTAGTTTTTATCAGAGTTTATATCCTTTTTCACCATAGTCCTCAATGTGCTATGGAATACCCCATTCCAGATTCCATGAAAAATGTGTTGGCAAGCTTCTCAATGAAAAGAAAAGTGTAACTCTGTGATGTGAATTCACACATCCCAAAGCAGGTTCACAGAAAACTTCTTTTTGGTTTTTACCTGAGGATTATGCCTTTGTCATTATAGGCTTCAATATACTCCAAAATATCCTATTGCAGATTCCATGAAAACAGTGTTATCAAGCTGCTCAATGAAAAGAACTGTTTGTCTCTGTAAGAAGAATTCACACATCGTGAAGCAGTTTCTCAGAAACCTTCTGTCAAGTTTTTATCTGAGAATATTTCCTTCTTTACTATAGGCCTCATGGCATTCCCAAGTATCCCTTTGCAGATTCCATGAAAATGGTGTTTGCAAATGGCTCCATGAAAAGAAAGATGTAAATCTGTGAGATGAATTCAAACATCTCAAAGAACTTTCTCAGAAAACTTCTTTCTAGTTTTTATCTGAGGTTATTTCCTTTGACACCATAGGCTTCAATGCAATCCAAAATATCCCTTCTCAGATTCCCCAAAAACAGTGCTACCAAACTGAACCATGAAAAGAATCGTGTAACTCTGTGAATTGAATTAACACATCAGAAAGCAGTTTCTCAGAAAGCTTCTTTCTAGTTTTTGTCTGAGGATATATCCTTTGTCACCATAGGCTTCAATGTGATCCCAAATATCCTATTGCTAATTCCATGAAAATAGTGTTAGCAAACTACTCCAAGAAAGGACTAATGTAACACTGTGAGATGAATACGTACATCACAAACTTGCTTCTCAGAAAGCTTCTTTCTATTTTTCATCTGAGGATATTTCCTTTCTCACCATAGGTTTCAAAGCAATAAAATTCTGCCCATCTCAGATTCTCCAAAAAGAGTGCTGCCAAATTGCTCCATGAAAAGAATGGTGTAACTCTGTGAGATGAATTCACACACCACAAAGCTGTTTCACAGAAAGCTTCTTTCTAGTTTTTATCTGAGGATATTTCCTTTTTCACTATATTCCTCAATGTGCTTTCAAATATCCCATTACAGATTCCAGGAAAAAGGTGTTAGAAAACTTCTCGGCCGGGCGCGGTGGCTCAAGCCTGTAATCCCAGCACTTTGGGAGGCCGAGACGGGCGGATCACGAGGTCAGGAGATCGAGACCATGCTGGCTAACACGGTGAAACCCCGTCTCTACTAAAAAATACAAAAAATTAGCCGGGCGAAGTGGCGGGCGCCTGTGGTCCCAGCTACTCGGGAGGCTGAGGCGGGAGAATGGCGTGAACCCGGGAGGCGGAGCTTGCAGTGAGCTGAGATCCGGCCACTGCACTCCTGCCTGGGCGACAGAGCGAGACTCCGTCTCCAAAAAAAAAAAAAAAAAAAAAAAAAAAAAAAAAAAAAAAAAAAAAAAAGAAAACTTCTCAATGAAAAGAACGGTGTAACACTGTGTGATAATTTCACTCATCACAAAGCACTTTCACAGAAAGCTTCTCTTTTTTTTTAATCTGAGGATATATCCTTTGCAACCATAGGCTTCAATGCACTCCCAAATATCCTATTGCAGATTCCACAAAAAAAAGTGCTATCAAACTGCTCAATGATAACATCTGTAAGATGAATTTGTACATCACAAAACAGTTTCTAATAATGCTTCTTTCTAGTTTTTATCTGAGGATATTTCCTTTTTCAGTATAGGCCTCAGTGAACTCCCAAATATCCATTTGCAGATTCCATGAAAATCATGTTAGCAAACTACTACATGAAAAAAAGGTGTAAATCTCAGATATAAATTCACACATCACAAAGAAATATCTCAGAAAACTTTTCCTAGTTTTTATCTGAGGATATTACCTTGGTCACCATAGGTTCCATTGCGATCAAAATAACAATTCTCAGATTCCTCAAAAACAGTGCTACAAAACTGATCCATGAAAACAATCATGTAAATCTCTGAGATGAAATAACACATCACAAAGCAGTTTCTCAGAAAGCTTCTTTCTAGTTTCTATATGAGGTTATTTCCTTTGTCACCCTAAGCTTCACTGTGCTCTGACATTTCAGACTGCAGATTCCAAGAAAATAGTGTTAGCAAACAGCTCAATGAAAATAACTGTGTAACCCTATGAGATGAATTCACACATCAATATGCAGTTTCACAGAAAGCTTCTTTTTGTTTTTGTCTGAGGATTTTTCCTTTGTCACCAAAGGCTTCAATGTACTCCAAAATATCCTATTGCAGATGCCACAAAAATATTGTTAGCAAACTGCTGCATAAAAAGGGTGGTGTAACTCTGTGAGGTGAATTCACACATCACAAAACAGTTTCTCAGAAAGTTTCCTTCCGGTTTTTATCTGAGGATATTTTCCTTTTCACCATATGTCTCAACTTTCTCCCAAATATCACTTTGTAGACTCCACTAAAAGAGTGTTAGCAAACTGCTCCATGAAAAGAAACAAGTTACTCTGAGCGATGAATACACACATCATAAAGAAGTCTCTCAGAAAGCTTTTTGCTAGTTTCTATCAGATTATATTTCCATATGTCAGCATAGGCTTCAATGCAATCCAAAATATGCTTTCTGATATCTCCAAAAACAGTGCTACCACACTACTACGTGAAAAGAATGGTGTAACTCTGTGAGATGAATTCACACATCACAAAATTGTTTCTCAGACTACTTATTTCTAGATTTTATCTGAGGATATTTCATTTTTCTCCATATTCTTCAATGCTCTCCAGGATATCCCATTGCAGATTCCATGAAAAAAGTGTTAGCAAACTTCTCGATGAAAAGAATGGTGTAACTCGGTGAGATGATTTCACACCTCACAAAGCAGTTTCACAGAAAGCTTATTTTGTTTTTTATCTGAGGATATTTCCTTTTTCACCATAAGCTTCAATGTGCTCCAAAATATCCCATTGCAGATTCCAGAAAAACAGTGTTAGCTAACTGCTCAATGAAAGGAACAGTGTAACTCTGTGAGATGAATTGACACAACACAAAGCAGTTTCTTGGAAAGCTTCTTTTTGGTTTTTATCTGAGGATATTTCCTTTGTCACCATAGGATTCAATGTGCTCTCAAATATCTTATTGTGTATTCCATGAAAAACGTCTCACCAAACTCCTCAATGAAAAGAATGGTGTAGCTCTGTGAGATGAATTCACACATCACAAAGAAGTTTCTCAGAAAGCTTCTTTCTAGTTTTTATCTGTGGATATTTCCTTTGTCAACATAGCCTTAAATATTTTCCAAAATATCCCTTCTCAGACTCCACATAAACAGTGTTACCAAACTGCTCAGTGAAAAGTATTATGCAACACTGTGAGATGAATTTATAAACCACAGAGCAGTTTCTCAGAAAGCTTCTTTCTAGTGTTTATCTGAGGATATTTCCTTTTTCACTATAGGCCTCAATGCACTCCCGAATATCCCTTTGCAGATTCCATGAAAACAGTGCTACCAAACTGCTCCATGTAAACAATGGTGTAACTCCGTGAGGTGAATTCACACATCACAAAGAACTTTATCTGAAAGTTTCTTTCTAGTTTTTATCTGAGGATATTTCCTTTGTCACCATAGCCTTCAGTGTGATCCAAAATATCCCTTCTCAGATTTCCCCAAAACAGTGCTACCAAACTGTTCAATGAAAAGAAAGTTGTAACTCTGTGAGATGAATTCACACATCACAAAGCAATTTCTCAGAAAGCTTCTTTCTTATTTTTATATGATGATATTTCGTTTATCACTCTGAGCTTTAATGTACTCAAAATATCCCAATGCAGATTCCAAGGAAACATTGTTAGCAAACTGCTCACTGAAAAGAACAGTGTAACCCTGTGAGATGAATTCACACATCACAAAGTAGTTTCTCACAAAGCTTCTTTCTAGTGTTTATCTGAGGATAAATCCTTTTTCACCATAGAACTCAATGCACTAGAAAATATACCTTTACAGATTCCATAAAAAGAGTGTTAGCTCCATGAAAGAAAAGGAGTAACACTGTGAGATGGATTCCCACATCATGAAGACGTTTCTCAGAAAGCTTCTTTATAATTTTCATCTGAGGATATTTCCATTGTCACCATAGGCTTCAAGGTGATCTTAAATATCCCTTCTCAGATTCCCCCCCAAAATTGCTACCAAACTGCTCCATGAAAGGAATTGTGTAACTCTGTGAGAAGAATTCAGTAATCAAAAAGAAGTTTCTCAAAAAGCCTTTTTCTAGTTTTCATCTGAGGATATTTTCTTTGTCACCATAAGCTTCAATGCAGTAAGAAATATCCCATTGCAGATTCCAAGAAAACAGTGTTAGCAAACTGGTCAATGAAAAGAACAGTGTTACTCTCTGAGATGAATTCAATCATCACAATGCAGTTTCTCAGAGATCTTTTCTCTAGTTTTCATCTGGGGATATTTTCTTTTTCACCATAGATCTCAAAGGACTCGAAATATCCCTTGGCAGATTCTACAAAAACAGTGTCAGCAAACTGCTCAGTGAAAAGTATATTGTAACACTGTGAGACGAATTCACACTTCACAATGAACTTCCTCATAAAGATTTTTTCCAGTTTGTGTCTGCGGATATTTCCTTTGTCACCATAGGCTTCAATGTGATTCAAAATATACCTTCTTAGATTGCACAAAAACAGTGCCACCAAACTGTTCCATGAAAACAATCGTGTAACTCTGTGAGATGAATTCACACATCACAAAGCAGTTTCTCAGAAAGTTCCTTTTTGTTTTTCTGTGAGGATATTTCTTTTGTCACCATAGACTTCAGTGCACTACTTAATATCTTATTGCAGATTTCACGAAAACAGTGTCAGCAAATTCGGCAATGAAAAGAATGGTGTACCATTGTTAGATGAATTCACACATCACAAAACCGGCTCTCAGAAAGATTCTTTCTAGATTTTATCTGAGGCTATTCCCTTTTTCACTTTAGGCAATATTGCACTCTAAAATATCCCTGTGTAGATTCCAGGAAAACAGTGTTACTATACTGCTCCAGGAAAAGAAAGTTTTAACTCTGTGAGATGAATTAACCCATCATGAAGCAGTTTCTCAGAAAGCTGGTTTGCAGTTTTTATCTGAAGATATTTCCTAGGTCACCATAGGCTTCAATGGGATCCAAAATATCCATTGTCAGATTTCTCAAAACACTGCTACCAAACTGATCCATGAAAAGAATCGTGCAACTCTGTGAGATGAATTAACACATCACAAAGCAGTTTCTCAGAAGGCTTCTTTCTTGTTTTTATATGAGGCTATTTCCTTTGTCACTATAAGCTTCAATGTGCTCTGAAATATACCATTGCAGATTCCAAGAAAACAGTCTTAGCAAACTGCTCAATGAAAAGTACAGTGTAACTCTGTGAGATGAATTCACAAGTCACAAAGCAGTTTCTCAGAAAGCTTCTTTCTAGTTTTTTTTTGAGGATATTAACTTTATAACCATTGGCCTCAAAGCACTCCCAAAAATCCTTTTGTAGATTCCACAAAAACACTATTAGCACAATTCTCCATGAAAAGAAACGTGTAACTCTGTGAGATGAATTCACACATCATGAGGGACTTTCTCAGAAAGCTTCTTTCTAGTTTTTATCTGAGGATACTTCCCTTGTCACCATAGGCTTCAATGCGATCCAAAATATCCCTTCTTAGATTCCACAAAAAGAGTGCTACAAAACTGCTCCATGAAAAGAATCATGTAACTCTGTGAGATGAATTTACAAATCACAAAGTAGTTTCTTAGAAAACTTCTTTCTCGTTATTATCTGAGGATATTTCCTTTTTCACCATAGGCCTCATTGCGCTCGTGAATATCCCATTGCCTATTCCACGATAATAGTGTTAGCAAACTGTTCCAAGAAAAGAAAGGTGTAAATCAGTGACATAAATTCACACATCACAAAACTGTTTCTCAGAAAGTTTCTTTTTAGTTTTTCTCTGAGGATATTTCCTTTGTCACCATATCCTTCAATGCACTTCAAAACTCCAAAATGTCCAATTGCAGATCCGAAGAAAACAATATTATCAAACTACTCAATGAAAAGAATGGTTTAACACTGTAAGATGAATTCACTCATCACAAAGCTGTTTCTCAAAAAGCTTCCTTCAGGTTTTTATCTGAGGATATTTTCTTTTTCACTATAGGCCTTAATGTGCTCCCAAATATCCTTGTGCAGATTCCACAATAATAGTGTTATGAAACTCACTCCAAAATATCCCTTCATATATTTTATGAAAACAGTGTTTGCAAACTGCTCCAAGAAAAGATAGGTGTTACTCTGTGAGATGAATACACACCTCACAAAAAAGTCTCTCAGAAAGCTCTTTCTCGTTTTATCTGAGGGTATTTCCTTTGTCACCAGAGGCTTCAATGCAATCCCAAATATCCCTTCTGAGATTCCCCAAAAACAGTGCTACCAAACTGTGCTGTGGAAAGAAGGGTGCAACACTGTGCGATAAATTCCCACATCACAAAGCAGTTTCACATAAAGCTGCTTTTTGGTTTTTGCCTGAGGATATTTCATTTATCACCATACACTTCAATGTGCTCTGAAATATCCCATTGTGAATTCCTAGAAAACAGTGTTAGCAAACTGCTCAGTGAAAAGAACAATGTAACTCTGTGAGATGAATTCATACATCACAAAGCAGTTTCTCAGAAGACTCCTTTTTGGTTTTTATCTGGGGATATATCCTTTGTCCCCATAGGCTTCAATGTGCTTCCAAACATCCTATTACAGACTAAATGAAAACAGCATTATCAAACTGCTCTATGAAAAGAATGGTGTAAAAATTCGTTTTATCTGAGCATATTTCCTTTGTCACCATAGGCTTCAATGCAATCCAAAATATCCTATCTCAGATTCCCCAAAAACACTGCTACTAAATTGATCCATGAAAAGAATCGTGTAACTGTGTGAGATTAATTCGGAAATCACAAAGCAGTTTCTCAGAAAGATTCTTTCCAGTGTTTGTCTGAAGGTATTTCCTTGTTTACCATAGGCCTCTATGCGCTCATGAATATCTCTTTGCAGATTCCACAAATATAACGTTAGCAAACTGTTCCTTCAAAAGAAAGGTGTAAATCTGTGAGATGAATTCAACATCACAAATCAGTTTCTCAGAAAGCTTCTTTTTGGTTTCTGTCTGAAGATATTTCCTTTGTCACCATAGGCTTCAATGCGATCTCAAGTATTCTATTGCTGATTCCACAAAAACAGAGTTAGCAAACTGCTCCAAGAAAAGAATCATTGAACTCTGTGAGATGAATGCACACATCCCAAAGCAGTTTCTCAGAAACTCTCTCTCTAGTTTTTATCTGAGGATATTTCCTTTTTTACCATAGGCTTCAAAGCAATCCAAAATATGCCTTATCAGATTCCCCAACAACAGGGATAGCAAAGTGCCCCATGAAAAGTATGCTGTAACTCTGTGAGATGAATTCACACATCACAAAGCTGTTTCCTTGAAAGCTTCTCACTAGTTTTTATCTGAGGATATTTCCTTTTTCACCAGGTTCCTCAAAGCATTCCCGAATATGAGTTTTCAGATTCCACAAAAAAAGCGTTAACAAACTTCCCAATGAAAAGAACGGTGTAAGTCTGTTAGATGAATTCACACATCACAAAGCAATTTCACAGAAAGCTTCTTTTTTGTTTTTATCTGAGGATATTTCCTTTGTAACCATAGACATCAATGCACTACCTAATATATTATTGTATATTGCATGAAAACAGTGTCATAAACTGCTCAATGAAGAGAACAGTGTGGCTCTGTAAGATGAATTCACACGTCACAAAGCAGTTTCTCAGAAAGCTTCCTTCTGGTTTTCATCTGAGGATAACTCATTTTTCACTATAGGTCTCAATGCACTTTCAAATATCCCTTTGCAGATTCAATGAAAACAGTGTTAGCAAACTACTCCTTGAAAAGAAAAGTGTAAATCTGTTAGATGAATTCACACATCCCAAAGAACTTTCTCAGAAAGCTTCCTTCTAGTTTTTATCTGAGGATATTTTCTTTGTCACCATAGATTTCAATGTGATCCAAAATATCCCTTTTCAGATTCCCCAAAACAGGGCTACCAACTGTTCCATGAAAAGAATCATGTAACTCTGTGAGATAAATTAACACATCACAAAGCGGTTTCTCAGAAAGTTTTTTTTCCAGTTTTTAACTGAGGATATTTCCATTTTCACCATAAGCCTCAATGCGCTCACAAACATACCTTTGTAGTTTCCAAAAAAAGAATGTTAGCATGCTGCTCCATTAACAGAAAGGTGTTACTCTGTTAGATGAATACATAAATCACAAAGAAGTTTCTCAAGAAGCTTCTTTCTAGTTTTTATCTGAAGTTATTTCCTTTGTCACCATAGGCTTCAATGCGATCCAAAATATCCCTTCGCAGATCCCCAAAAACAGTACTACCAAACTGCCTCATGAACAGAATGGTGCAACTCTGTGAAATGAATTCACTCATCACAAAGCTTTTTCTCAAAAATGTTCTTTCTAGTTTTCATCTGAGTATATTTCCTTTTTGAAAATATTCCTCAATGAACTACCGAATATCCCATTGCAGATTCCACAAAAAAAGTGATAGCCAACTTATCAATGAAAAGAAAGGTGTAACTCTGAGAGATGAATTTACACACATCACAAAGAGGTTTCTCAGAAGGATTCTTTCTAGTTTTGATAGGAGTATATTTCCTCTGTCACCACAGGATTCAGTGCAATTCAAGTGATCCCTTCTCAGATTCCCCAAAAACAGTGCTACCAAACTGATCCATGAAAAGAATCCTGTAACTCTCTGAGATGAATTCACAAATCTCAAAGAAGTGTCTCAGAAAGCTTCTTTCTAGTTATTCCCTGAGGATATATCCTTTGTCACCATAAGCTTCAATGCACTCCAAAATATCCCATTGGAGATTTCAAGAAAGCAGTGTCAACACACTGCTCAATGAAAAGAACAGTGTTACTCTGTGAGATGAATTCACACACCACAAAGTACTTTCTCAGAAAGCTTCTCTTTGGTTTTTATCTGAGGATATTTCCTTTGTCACCATAGGCTTCATTGAGCTACCAAATATCCCTTTGCAGATTCCATGAAAACAATGTTAGCAAACTGCTCCATGAAAAGAAAGGTGTAAATCTGTGAGACAAATTCACACATCAAAAAGAACTTTCTCAGAAGGCTTCTTTCTAGTTTTTATCTCAGGATATATATTTTTTCACCATAGGCCTCAACGCTCTCCTAAATGTCCCTTTGTAGATTCCACGAAAACTTTGTTAGGATATTTCCTTTGTGAAAATATTCTTCAATGCGATCCAAAATAACCCTTCTCAGATTCCCCAAAAACAGTGCTGCCAAAATGTTCCATGAAAACAATCATGTAACTCTGTGAGTTTAAATCACAAATCACAAAGCAGTTTCTCAGAAAGTTTCTTTCTAGTTTTTGTCTAAGGATACTTCCATTTTCACTGTAGGCCTCAATGCACTCACGAATAGCCCTTTGCAGATTACACAAAACTAGTGTTAGCAAACTGCTCCATGAAAACGAAGGTGTATATTTTTGAGATGAATTCATACATCACAAACCAGTTTCTCAGAAACCTTCTTTTTGTTTTTTTCTGAGGATATTTCCTTTGTCACCATTGGCTTCCATGTACTCCAAAATATCCTATTGCAGATTCCCCAAAAACAGTGCTACCATACTGATCCATGAAAACAATGGTGTAACTCTGTGAAATGATTTCAAACATCACATTGTTGTTTCTCAGAAATCTACTTACTAGATTTTATCTGAGGATACGTCCTTTTCAACATATTCCTCTATGTGCTCCCAAATATCACATTGTAGATTCCACAAAAAAGTGTTAGCAGACTTCCCAATGAAAATAACATTGTAACTTCGTGAGGTGAATTCACACATCACAAAGTAGTTTCACAGAATGATTCATTTTGGTCTGTATCTGAGGATATTTCCTTTGTCTCCAGAGACTTCAATGCATTCCCAAATAGCCTATTGCAGATTTCACAAAAAAAGTGTTATCAAACTGCTCAAAGAAAACTGCAGTGAAATTCTGTAAGATGAATTCCCACATCACAAAGTGGTTGCTCAGAAAAGTTCTTTCTAGTTTTTATCTCAGTATATTTCCTTTTACACCATAGGCCTCAATACGCTCGTGAATATCTCTTTGCATTTTCCATGAAAACAGTGTTTGCAAACTGTTCAGTGAAAAGTACAGTGTATCACTGTGAGATGAATTCACACATCACAAGGAACTTTTTCAGAAAGATTCTTTCCAGTTTTCTTTCCAGTTGTCATCATAGGCTTCATGTGATCCAAAATATACCTTCTCATATTGTCCAAAAACAGTGCACCAAACTGCTCCATGAAAAGAATCATGTAACGCTGTGAGATGAATTCACACATCACAAAGCAGTTTCTCAGAAAGCTTCTTTTTGATTTTTCTGTGAAGATATTTCTTTTGTCACCATAGACTTCAATGCACTCCCTAATATCCTATTGTAGTTTCCAGGAAAACAGCGTCAGCAAACTGAGCAATGAAAAGAACGGTGTACCACTGTGAGTTGAATTCACACATCACAGGTTCTCAGAAAGCTTCTTTCTAGTTTTTATCTGAGGATATTTCCTTTTTCACTATAGGCAACTCGGCACTCCCAAATATCCCTGTGCAAATTCCACAAAAACAGTGTTAGCAAACTGCTCCATGAAAAGAAAGTTTTAATTCAGTGAGATGAATTAAAACATCATGAAGCAGTTTCTCAGAAAGCTTGTTTGCAGTTTTTATCTGAGGATATTTCCTTAATCACCTTAGGCTTTAATGCAATCAAAAATATCCATTTTCAGATTTCCCAAAACACTGCTACAAAAATGATCCATAAAAAGAACAGGATCACTCCGTGTAGTGAATTAAAACATCACGAAGTGGTTTCTCAGAAAGCTTCCTTCTTGTTTTTATATGAGGATATTTCCTTTGTCACCATAAACTTCAATGGGCTCTGAAATATACTATTGCAGATTCCAAGAAAACCGTGTTAGCAAACTGCTTAATGAAAAGAAAGGTGTAACTCTGTCAGATGAATTCACCCATCACAAAGCAGTTTCTCATAAAGCTTCTTTCTAGTTTTTATCTGAGGATGTTTCTTTTTTCACTATAGGTCTCAAGGTGCTCCCAAATATCCCTTTGCAAATTCCAGAAAAGCAGTTTTATAGTTTTTATCCGAGTGTGTTTCCTTAGTCACCAAAGGCTTCAATGCGATACAAAATATCCCTTCTCAGATTCCCCAAAAACAGTGCTACCAAACTGGTCGATTAAAAGGATTGTGTAACTCTGTGAGATGAATTAACACATCAAAAGCCGTTTCTCAGAGAGTTTCTTTCTAGTTTTTATAGGAGGATATTTCCTTTATCACCGTAAGCTTCAATGCACTCCTAAATATCCCATCACACATTTCAAGAAAACAGTGTGAGTAAACTACTCAATGAAAAGAAGAGTGTAACTCTGTGAGACAAATTTACACATCAGAAAGCAGTTTCTGAGAAAGCTTCTTTCTAGTTTTTATGTGAGGATACTTCCTTTTTCACCATTGGCCTCAAGGTGCTCACAAATATCTCTTTGCAGGTTCCAGAAAAACAGTGTTAGCACACTGCTACATGAAAAGAAGGGTAAAACTCTCTGAGATGAATTCATAAATCACAAAGCAGTTTCTCAGAAAGCTTCTCTTTGGTTTTTGTCAGAGGATATTTACCTTGTCACCATAGGCTTCAATGTGCTCCCAAATATCCTATTGCAGATTCCTTGAAAACAGTGTTATCAAACAGCTCAATGAAAACAACAGTGTAACTCTGTGAGATGAATTCACATGTGATGAAGCAGTTTCTCAGAAATCTTATTTATAGTGCTTAATTGAGGATATTTCCTTTGTCACCATAGGTTTCAATGTGACCCAAAATATCCCTACTCAAATTCCTCAAAAACAGTGCTGCAAAACTGGTGCATGAAAAGAATGACGTAACTCTGTGAGACGAATTCACATATCACAAAGATGTTTCTCAGAAAACTTCTTTCTATTTTTATCAGAGGATATTTCCTTTTTCACAATTTTAATCAATGTGCTCTCCAATATCCCATTGTAGACTAAATGAAAAAAGTGTTAGGAAACTTTTCATGAAAACAATGGTGTAACTCTGTGAGATAAATTCACACATCACAAAGCAGCTTCACAGAAAGCTTCTTTTTGGACTTTTATCTGTGGATATTTTCTTTGTCACCATAGGCTTCAATGCACTCCAAAATATCCTATTGCAGATTACATGAAAACAGTGCTATCAAACTCCTCAATGAAAAGAATGGTGAAACTCTGTAAGATGAATTCACACAACACAAAGCAGTTTCTCAGAAAGCTTCTATCTAGTTTTTATCTGAGAATATTCCTTTTGTCATCATAGGCTTCAATGTGATCCAAAGTATCCCTTCTCAGATTCCCCAAAAACAGTGCTACGAAGCTTCTCCATGAAATGAATCATGTAAATCTATGAGATGAACTCACAAGTCAGAAAGCAGTTTCATAGAAAGCTTCTTTTAGTTTATCTCTGAGGATATTTCCTTTTCCACCATAGGCTTCAATGAGCTCCCAAATATCCTATTGCAGATTCCACGAAAACAGTTTTACTAACTGCTCCAAGAAAGTAATCATACTACTCTGTGAGATGAATACACACATCACAAAAAAGTTTCTCATAAAGTTTCTTTCTAGTTTTTATCTGAGGGTATTTCCTTTTTCACCATAGGCTTCAAGGTGATCCAAAAGATCCCTTCTCACATTCCCCAAAAACAGTGCTATTAAACCTTTCCATGAAAAGAATGGTGTAACTCTGTGAGATGAATTCACATATCACAAAGCAGTTTCTCAGAAAGCTTCTTTTTAGTTTTTATATGGGGATATTTCCTTTGTCAAAAACCTTCAGTGTGCTCTGAAATATATGATTGCAGATTCCAAGAAAACAATTTCAGCAAGCTGCTCTATGAAAATAACATTGTAACTCTCTGAGGTGAATTCACACATCACAAAGTAGTTTCTCAGAAAGCTTCTTTCTAATTTTTATGTGAGGATACATAGTTTTTCACCATAGGCCCCAATATGCTCCCAAATATCAATTTACAGATTCCACGAAAGCAGTGTTAGCAAAGAGCTCCATGAAAGGAAACGTGTAACTCTGTGAGATGAATTCACACATCATGATGAAGTTTCTCACAAAGCTTCTTTCTAGTTTTGATCTGAGGATATTTCCTTTGTTACCATAGGCTTCAAATTGATTGAAAATATCTCTCTTCAGATTCCCTAAAAACAGTACTACCAAATTGGTCCATGAAAAGAATCATGTTACTCTGTGGAATCAATAAACCCATCACATATCAGTTTCTCAGAAATATTTTTCTAGTTTTTATATGAGGATATTTTCTTTGTCACCATAGGCTCCAATGCACTCCCATTGTAGATTCCAAGAAAACAGAGTTAGCAAGCTCCTCAATGAAAAGAATGGTGTAACTCTGTGAGATGAATTCACACATCACAAAGCAGTTTCTCAAAAAGGTTCTTTCTAGTTTTTTCTGAGGATATTTCCTTTTTCACTATAGTCCACAATTCACTCTGAAATATCCTTTTGCAGATTAGATGATAACAGCATTAGCACACTGCTCCATGAAAAGAAAGTTGTAACTCTACATGATGAATTCACACATCACCAAGAAATTTCTCAGGAAGCTTCTCTCTACTTTTTATCTGAGGGCTTTTCCTTTGTCACCGTAGGCTTCAATGCAATCCAAACTATCCCTTCTCTGGTTCTCCAGAAAGAGTGTTACCAAACTACTGCATGAAAGGAAAGGTGTAACTGTGTGAGATGAATTAACACATCACAAAGTGGTTTCTCAGAAATCTTCTTTCTAATTTTTATATGAGGTTATTTCCTTAGTAACGATCAGCTTCAGTGCTCTCTGAAAAATCCCTTTGTGGATTCCAAGAAAAAGTGTTAGCAAACTGCTCAATAAAAAGAACAGTGTAAATGAGAGACATGAATTAACACATCACAAAGTAGTTTCACAGAAAGCTTCTTTCTAGTTTTTGTCTGAGGATATTTCGTTTGTCACCATAAGCTTCAGTGTGCTCCAATATATCCCATTGAAGATTCCAAAAAACAGTGTCACCAAACTGCTCAATGGAAAGAACAGTGTAACTCTGAGAGATGAATTCACACATCACAAAGAAGTTTCTCAGAAAGCAGCTTTTTGGTTTTTATCTGAGGATGTTTAGATTTTCACCATATTCCTCAAGTCACAAGGGAATATTCCTATGCTGATTCCACAAAAATAGTGTTACCAAACTCCTCCATGAAAATAAAGGTGTAAATCTGTGAGATGAATTCACACATCACAAAGTAGTTTCTCAGAAAGCTTCTTTTTGGTTTTTGTCTCAGAATATTTCCTTTGTCACCATAGGCTTCAATGTGCTCCCAAATATCCTATTGCAGATTCCACGAAAACAGTGTTAGCAAACAGCTCAATTCAAAGAACAGTGTTCCTCTGTGAGATGAATTCACACCCCACAAAGCAGATTCTCAGAAGCTTCTTTCTACTTTTCATATGAGGGTATTTCCTTTGTCCCCATAAGCTTCTATGCAGTCCCATATATCACTTTGCAGATTTCAGTAAAAAAGTGTTAGCAAACTGCTCCATGAAATGAAAAGTGTAACTCTGGGAGATGAATTCACACATTACAAAGAACTTTCTCAGAAAGTTGCTTTCTTGTTTTTATCAGAGAGTGCTACCTTTGTCACTGTAGGCTTCAATCCGATCCAAAATATCCTTTCTCAGATTCCCCAAAAACAGTGCTACCAAACTGATACAGGAAAGAATCGTGTAACACTGTGAGATGAATTATCACATCACAAAGCAGTTTCTCAGAAAGCTTCTTTCTTGTTTTTATCAGAATATGTTTAATTTTTCACTATAGGCCTCCATGCGCTCCCAAATATCCCTTTGTCAATTCCATGAAAGCAGTGTTAGGAAACTGTTCCATGGAAAATAAGGTGTAACTCTGTGAGATGAATTCACATATCACAAAGAACTTTCTCAGAAATCTTCTTTCTAGTTTTTATCTGAGGATATTTCCTTTTTGACCATAGGCTTCAAAGTGATCCAAAATATCACTTTTCAGATTCCCCAAAACAGAGCTACCAAACTGATCCATGAAAAGAATCATTTAACCCTGTGGGATGAATTACCATAACATGAAGTGGTTTCTCAGAAAGCTTCTTTTTAGTTTTCATATGAGGATATTTCCTTTGTCACCTTAAGCTTCAATGCCCTCCAAAGTATCCCTTTGCAGATTCCACGAAAACAGTGTTAGCAAACTGCTCAATGAAAAGAACAGTGTAACACTGTGATATGAATTCACACATCACAAAGCAGTTTCTCAGACTGACGCTTTCTAGTTTTTATTTGAGGATATCCATTTTCACCATAGGCCTCTATGCGCTCCCAAATATCCCTTTGCAGTTTGCATGAAAACAGTGTTAGCAAACTGCTCAATGAAAATAACAGTGTATTCTGTGAGATTAATTCACGCACCACAAAGCAGTTTCTCATAAAACTTCTTTCTAGTTTTTATCTGAGTATATTTCCTTTGTCACCATAGGCTTCAATGCGATTCAAAATATCCCTTCTCAGATTCCCCAAAAAGAGAGCTACCAAACTGCTCCATGAAAAAAACCATGAAACTCTGTGATTTGAATTCACAAATCACAATGCAATTTCTCACAAAGCTTCTTTATAGTTTTTGTCTGTGGATATTTCTTTGTCACCATAACCTTCAATGTACTCCAAAATATTCCATTGCAGATTCCAAGAATACAGTTCTAGCAAACTGCTCAATGTAAAGAACAGTGTAACCTTGTGAGATGAATTCACACATCACAAAGTGGTTTCTCAGAAAGCTTCTTTCTAGTTCTTACATCAGGGTATTTCCTTTGTCACCATAACATTCAATGTGCTCCAAAATATCCCATTGCAGATTCCAAGAATACAGTGTTAGCAAACTGCTCAATGAAAAGAACAGTGTAACTCTGTGAGATGAATTCACACATCACAAAACAGTTTCTCAGAAAGTGTCTTTCTAGTTTTTTTCTGACTATATTTCCTTTGTCACCATAGGCTTCAATGTGAGCCAAAGTATCCCTTCTTGGGTTCCCCAAAAACAGTGCTACCAAACTTATCCATGAAAAGAATCGTGTAATTCTGTGAGATGAATTCACATATCACAAAGCAGTTTCTGAGAAAACTTCTTTCTCATTTTTATCTGAGGATATTTAGTTATTCACCATAGGCATCAATGCCCTCCCAAATATCCATTTGCAGATTCCACAAAAAAAGTGTAGCAAACTGCTCCATGAAAGGATTGGTGTAACTCCGTACAATGAATTCACACACCACAAAGAACTTTCTCAGAAAGCTTCTTTATAGTTTTCATCTGAGGATATTTCCTTGTCACCATAGGTTTCAATGCAATCCAAAATATCCTTTATTTGATTCCCCAAAAACAGTGATCCCAAACTGATTCATGAAAAGAATCATGTAACTCTCGAGATGAATTAACCCATCAGAAAGTGGTTTCTCAGAAAGCTTCCTTCTACTTTTTCTAGGAAGATATTTCCTATGCCACCATAAGCTTCAATGCACTTCAAAATATTCCATTTAGGATTGCAAGAAAACAAGGTTAGCAAGTTGCTCAGTGAAAACAACAGTGTAACACTATGAGATGAATTCACACATCACAAAGCAGTTTCTCAGACAGTGTCTTTTTGGTTTATCTATGAGATTATTTCCTTTGTCACCAGAGGCTTCAATGCGCTCCCAAATATCCTATTGCAGATTCCATGAAAACAGTGTTATCAACCTACTCAATGAAAAGAACAGTGTAACTCTGTGAGATGAATTCACACATCACAAAGCAGTTTTCAAAAAGCATCTTTTTGGTTTATCTATGAGGATATTTCCTTTGTCACCATAAGCTTCAATGTGATAAGACATATCAGAGTGCACATGCCAAGAAAACAATGTAAGCAAATTGCTCGAAGCAAAGAACAGTGGAACTCTGCGAGATTAATTCAGACATCACAAAGCAGTTTCTCAGAAAGCTTCTTTCTTGTTTTTATCAGAATATATTTAATTTTTCACTATAGGCCTCCATGCGCTCCCAAATATCCCTTTGCCAATTCCACGAAAACAGTGTTAGGAAACTGTTCCATGGAAAATAAGGTGTAACTCTGTGAGATGAATTCACATATCACAAAGAACTTTCTCAGAATGCCTCTTTCTAGTTATTATCTGAGGATATTTCCTTTGTCACCATAGGTTTTGATGAGATCCAAAATATCCCTTCTCAGATTGCCTAAAAATGGTGCTACCAAACTGATCCATGAAAAGAATCATGTAACTTTGTGAGATGAATTATCACATTGAAAAGTGGTTTTTCAGAAAGCTTCTTTCTAGTTTTTATATAAGGATATTTCCTTTGTCACCATAAACTTCAATGCACTCCAAAATATCAGATTGCAGATTCTAAGAAAATAGTGTTGGCAAACGGCTCAATGAAAATAATAGTATAAATTTGTGAGATGAATTCACGCATCAAAAAGGAGTTTCTCAGAAAGCTTCTTTCTAGTTTTTAACCCAGGACATTTCTTCTTCACCATAGACATCAATGTGCTCCCAAATATACCTTTGCAGATTTCACAAAAACAGTGTTAGAAAACTGCTTCATGAATGGAAAGGTCTAACTCTGTGAGATGAATTCACACATCACAAAGAAGTTTCTCAGATAATTTCTTTCTAGTTTTTATCTGAGGATATTTCCTTTGTCACCATAAGCTTCATTGCACTCCCAAATATCCTATTGCAGATTAAATGAAAACAGTGGTATCTAACTGCTCAATGAAAAGATCCGTGTAATTTTCTGAGGTGAATTCACACATCACAAAGAAGTTTCTCAGAAAGCTTCTTTCTAGTTTTTATCTGAGGATATATCCTTTTTCATTATAGGCCTCGATGCGCTCCCAAATATCCCATTGCAGATTCCAAGAAAACAGATTTTGCAAACTGTTTCATGAAATGAAAGGTGTAACACTGTGAGATGAATTCACACATCACAAAGTCCTTTCTCATAAAACTTCTTTCTAGTATGTATCTGATGATATTACCTTTCTCACCATAGACTTCAATGTGATGCAAAATATCCCTTCTCAGATTCCTCAAAAACAGTACTACCAAACTGCTCCATGAAAATGATCGTGTAACTCTGTGAGATAAATTCACAAATCAAAAAGCACTTTCTCAGAAAGCTTCTTTCTATTTTTGAACTAAGAATATTTCCTTTGTCAAAATAATCTTCAATGTGCTCAGAAATATCCCACTACAGATTCCAAGAAAACTGTGTTAGCAAACAGCTTCAGTGTAACTCTGTGAGACGAATTCACATATCACAAAACAGTTTCTCAGAACTCTTCCTTCTAGTTTTTGTCTGACTATATTTCCTTTCTCACCATAGTCCTCAATGCACTCCCAAATATCCCTTTGCAGATTCCACTAAAACAATGTTAGCAAACTGCTCCATGAAAACTGAGCTGTAACTCTGTGAGATGAATTCACACAAAACAAAGTTCATTCTCAGAAATCTTCTTTCTACCTCTTTTCTGGGGATATTTCTTTGTCACCATAGGCTTCAATGCGATCCAAAATATCCCTTCTCAGATTCCCAAAAGCAGTGCTTCCAAACTGCTCCATGAAAACAATCATTTAACTCTGTGAGATGAATTATCACATCTCAGGGGGGTTTCTCAGACAAATTCATTGTAGTTTTTATCTGACTATATTACCTTTTTCAGTATAGGCCTCAATGCGCTCCCATATATCCCTTTGCAGGTACCCTGAAAGCAGTGTTAGCAAACTGCCCAATGAAAAGCACAGTGTAACTCTGTGAGTTGAATTCACACATCACAAAGCAGTTTCTCAGAAAGTTTCTTTCTAGTTTTTATCTTAGGATATTTCCTATTTCACCATAGGCCTCCAGGTGTCTGCAAATATCCCTATGCAGATTCCACGAAATCAGTGTTAGTAAAGTGCGCCAAGAAAACAAAGGTGTAACTCCGTGAGATGAATTCACAAATCACAAAACAGTTTCTCGGAAAGCTTCTTTCTAATTTCTGTCTGAGGATCTTTCCTTTGTCACCAAAAGCTTCAATGCACTCTGAAATATCCCATTGCAGATTTCAAGAAAACAGTGTTACCAAACTGCTCAATGAACATAACAGTGCAACTCTGTGAGATTAATTCACACATCACAAAGCAATTTCTCAGAAAGCTTCTTTTTGTTTTTAACTGAGGATATTGCTTTTTTCACTAGAGGCTCAATGCACTCCAAAATATCTTATTGCAGATTCCACAAAAACAGTTTTATCAAACTGTTCCATGAAAAGAAAGATGTAATTCTGTGAGATGAATTCACACATCACAAGGAACTTTCTCAGAAAGTTTCTTTCTAGATTTTATATGAGGATATTTCCTTTGTCAATACAGGCTTCAATGTGATCCAAAATTTCCCTCCTCAGATTCCCCAAAAACAGTGCTAACAAACTGCACCATGAAATAAACCATGTAACTCTGTGAGATGAACTCACAATCCACCAGCCAGTTTCTCAAAAAATTTCTTTCTAGTTTTTGTATGAGGATATTTCCTTTTTCACTATAGGCCTCAATAGACTCAAGAATTTCTCTTTGTAGATTCCACGAAAATAGTGTTAGCAAACTGCTCCATGTAAAGAAACATGTATATACATGAAATGAATTCACACATCACAAAGCAGTTTCTTCTTTCTAGTTTAAATCTGAGTATATTTCATTTTTCACCATAGACTTCAATGTGTTCCTACATATCTCCTCTCAGGTAGCACAAAAACAGTAATGCCGAACTGCTCAATCGACAAAGAGGTTAAACTCCATGAGATGAATACACACAACAAAACCATTTCTTGAAAATTTTCTCTCTAGTTTTTATCTGAAGTTATTTCCTTTTTCACCATTGGCCTCTGGGAGCTCCCGAATATACCTTTGCAGATTCCTTAAAAACAGGGCTACCAAATTGCTCCATAAAAAGAATTGTGTAACTCTGTGAGATGAAATCACAAATCACAAAGCAGTTTCTCAGAAACCTTCTTTCTAGTTTTTGTCTGAGGATATTTCCTTTGTCCCTGTAAGTGTCAATGCTTTCCAAAATAACCCATTGCAGATTCCAAGAAAACAGTGGTGGCAAACTGATCAGTGAAAAGAACAGTGCAACTCTATGAGATGAATTCACACATCCCAAAGCAGTTTCTCAGAAAGCTTCTTTTTGGTTTTTATCTGGGGATATTTCCTATGTCACCGTAGGCTTCAATGTACTCCACAGTATCCTACTGAAGATTCCATGAAAACTTTGTTACCAAATGGCTCAAGGAAAAGAATGTTGTAACTCTGTGAGATGAATTCACACATCACAAAGCAGTTTCTCAGAAAGCTTCTTTCTAGTTTTTGTCTGAGGATATTTCCTTTTTCATTATGGGTCTCAATGCACTCCCAAATGTCCCTTTGCAGATTCCACAAAAAGAGTGTCAGCAAACTGCTCCATGAAATAAAGGTGTAACTCTGTGAGATGAATTCACACATCACAAAGAACATTCTCAGAAAGCTTCCTTCTAGTTTTAATTAGAGGATATTTCCTTTCGAATCATAGGCCTCAATGCAATCCAAAATATCCCCCTCTCAGATTCAACAAAAACAGTGCTACCAAACTGTTAATCGTGTAACTCTGTGAGATGAATTAACACATTACAAAGCAGTTTCTCAGAAAGATTCTTTCTATTTTTTATATCAGGATATTTCCTTTTCCACTATATGCTTCAATGCGCTCCCAAATATCCCTTCTCAAGCACCACAAAAACAGTGATACCACAGTGCTCCCTCAACAGAAACGTTTATCTCTATGAGATGAATGCACACTTCACAAAGGAGTTTCTCTGAAAGTTCTCTCCAGTTTTTACCTGAAGAATGTTTTTTTCACCTTAGACCTCTATGCGCTCCCAAATATCCCTCTGCCGATTCCACAAAAATAGTGCTACCAAAGTGTGCATTGAAAAGAAAGGTTTAACAATGTGAGATATATTCACCCATCACAAATTTGTTTCTCAGGATGCTTGTTTCTAGTTTTTATTTGAGGATATTTCTGTTGTCAGCATAGACTTGAGCATGATCCAAAATACCCTTTCTCAGATTCCCCAAAATCAGTGTTAACAAACTGTTTGATGAAAGGAAATTGTAACTCTGTGAGATTAATTCACAAATTGGAAAGCAGTTTCTCAGAAAGCTTCTTTCTAGTTTTTATCTGAGGATATTTTCCTTTCTACCATAGACTTCAATGGACTCCCAAATATCCCTTCTCAGACACCATAAAAACAGTGAAGTCAAAGTGCTCCCTCAATAGAAAGATTTAGCTCTATGAGATGAATACACACATAATAAAGTAGTTTCTCAGAAAGCTTCTCTCCAGTTTTTTCCTGAAGAATTTTTTTCACCTTAGGCCTCTATGTGCTCCCAGATATCCCTCTGCAGATTCCACAAAAACAGTACTACCAAACTGCTCAATGAAAAGGATGGAGTAACTCCGTGAGATGAATTCACCCATCAAAGAGCAGTTTCTCGGAAAACTTCTTTCTAGTTTAAATCTGAGGATATTTCCTTTTACACCATAGGCTTCAATGTGCTCCCAAATATATCCTCTCAGATACCACAAAAACAGTGATGCTGAACTGCTCAATCAACAAAAAGATTAAATTCCATGAGATGGATAAACACATCAAAAGTCATTTCTCAAAAATCTTCTCTGCAGTTTTTATCTGAAATTATTTCCTTTCTCACCACAGGCCTCTAAGAGTTCCCTAATATCCCTTTGAAGATTCCATAAAAACAGTGCTACCAAACTGCTCAATGTAAAGAATCATGTAACTCTGTGAAACTCACAAAGCAGTTTTTCAGAACGCTTCTTTCTAGTTTTTGTCTGAGGATATTTTCTTTGTCACCCTAAACTTGAATATGCTCCAAAATATCCCACTGCAGATTCCAAAAACACAGGGTTAGGCAACTGCTCAATAAAAAGAACAGTGCAACTCTCTGAGATGAATTCACTCATCACAAAGCAGTTTCTCACAAAGCTTCTTTTCGGTTTTTATCTGAGGATAATTCCTTTGTCACCATAGGCTTCAATGTGCTCCAAAATATACTACTGAATATTTCACGAAAACATTGTTAGCAAAATGCTCATTGCAAAGAACAATGTAACTCTGTGAGATGAATTCACACATCACAAAGCAGTTTCTCAGAAAGCTTCTTTCTAGTTTTAATCTGAGGATATTTCCCTTTTCACCAAATGTCTCAAATCGCTCATAAATATCCCAGATTCCATGAAAACAGTGTTAGGAAACTGCTCCATGAAAGGGAAGGTGTAACTCTGTGAGATGAATGCACACATCACAAAGCAGTTTCTCAGGAAGCTTCTTTTCGGTTTTAATCTGAGGATATTTCCTTTGTCAAAATATGCTTCAATGCGATCCAAAATACGCCTTCTCAGATTCCCTCAAAACAGTGCTATCAAACTGCTCCAGGAAAAGAATCATGTAACTCTGTGAGACGAATTCACAAATCACAAAGCAGTTTCTCAGAAATCTTTTTTCTAGTTTTTGTCTGAGGATATTTCCTTTTTCACCATAAGCCGCAATACACTCGCCAAAATCCCTTTGCAGATTCCATGAAAACAGTGTTAGCAATCTGCTTCATGAAAAGAAAGCTGTAAATGTGTGAGATGAATTCACACATCACAAAGCAGTTTCTCAGAAAGCTTCCTTTTTGTTTTTTTCTGAGGATATTTCCTTTGTCACCATAGACTTCAATGCACTCCCAAATATCCTATTGCAGATTCCATGAAAACAGTATTATCAAACTGCTCAATGAAAACACCTGTGTAACTCTGTAAGATGAATTCACCCATCCAAAAGTAGTTTCTTAGAAAGCTTCTTTCTGGGGCCGGGTGCGGTGGCTCAAGCCTGTAATCCCAGCACTTTGGGAGGCCGAGATGGGCGGATCACGAGGTCAGGAGATCGAGACCATCCTGGCTAACACAGTGAAACCCCGTCTCTACTAAAAAATACAATAAACTAGCCGGGTGAGGTGGCGGGCACCTGTAGTCCCAGCTACTCAGGAGGCTGAGGCGGGAGAATGGCGTGAACCCAGGAGGCGGAGCTTGCAGTGAGCCGAGATCCAGCCACTGCACTCCAGCCTGGGCGACAGAGCAAGACTCCGTCTCAAAAAAAAAAAAAAAAGAAAAAGAAAAAGAAAAAGAAAGCTTCTTTCTGGTGTTTATCTGAGGATATTTCCTTTTCCACCATTGGCTTCAATTCACTCCCAGATATCCCTTCTCAGACACCACAAAAAGTGATACCAAAGTGCTCCCTCAACAGAAACGTTTAGCTCTATGAGATGAATGCACACATCACAAAGGATTTTCTCTGAAAGTTTGTCTCCAGTTTTTACCTGAAGAATTTTCTTTTTTCACCTTAGGCCTCTATGCACTTCCAAATATCCCCTTGCAGTTTTCACAAAAACAGTGCTACCAAACTGGACAGTGAAACGAAAGGTGTAACTCTGTGAGATGAATTCAACTATCACAAAGACGTTTCTCAGAAAGCTTCTTTCTAGTTTAAATCTGAGGATATTTTCTTTTCCACCATAGGCTTCAATGTGCACTCAAAAACTCTTCTCATATACCACAAAAACAGTGATGCCGAACTGCTCCATAAACAAAAAGGTGAAACTCTATGACATCAATACACACACCACAAAACCATTTCTTGAAAAGCTTCTCTCCAGTTTTTATCTGATGTTTTTTCCTTTTTCACCATAGGCCTCTAGGAGCTCCCGAATATCCCTTTGCAGATTCCATAAAAACAGTGTAGCCAAACTGCTCAAAGAAAAGGAAGGTGGAACTTTGTGTGTTGAATTCACCCATCACAAAGAAATTTCTCAGAAAGATTCTTTCTAGTTTTTATCTCAGGATATTTCCTCTTCCACCATTGGCTTCCATGCACTCCCCAATATCCCTTCTCAGACACCGCAAAAACACTGATGCCAAACTGCTCTCCCAATAGAAAGCTTCACCTCTATGAGATGAATGCACACATCACAAAGTAGTTATCAGAAACATTCTCTCCAGTTTCAACCTGAAGATATTTCCTTTTTAAACTTTGGCATCTATCTGCTCTTGATTATCCCTTTCTGTATTCCAAAAAAAACAGTGTTACCAAACTGCTGAATGAATAGAAATATTTAACTCTGTGAGATGAATTCACCCATCACAAAACAGTCTCTCAGAAAGCTTCTTTCTAGTTTTTATCTGAGGGTGTTTCTTTTCACCATAGGCTTCTCCATGCTTTGTATAACCCTTTGTAGGTTCCACAAAAACAGGGTTTACAAACTGCTCAATGTAAAGAATGGTTTAACTCTGGGAGATGAATTCATCCATCACAAAGAAATTTCTCAGAAGGCTCCTTTCTACCTTTCATCTGTGCAGCATATTTACTCTTCCACCATCAGCCTCAAAGCATTCCCAAATATCTCCACTGCAAAAACAGTGATGCCAAACTGGTCAATCAAAAATATGGTTTATCTGTATGAGGTGAATGCACATATCACAAAACAGTTTCTCAAAAACCTTCTCTCCAGTTTTTATTTGAAGATATTTCCTTTTTCATCATCAGCCTCTATGAGCTCCCTAATATCCCTTGGCATGTTACCCAAAAAAAGTGCGACCAGACTGCTCAATGAAAAGAAAGGTACAACTCTATGAGATGAATTCAACCATCACAAAGCAGTTTCTAATAAAGTTTCTTTCTAGTTTTTATCATAGGGGGTTTCTTTTTTTAACCTTAGGCCTCAAGGTGCTCCCAAATATCCCTATGCAAATTGCAGGAAAGCAGCTTTAGTAAACTGATCCATGGAAAGAAAGGTGTAACTCAGGAAGATGAATTCACACATCACAAAGAACTTTCTCAGAAAGCTTCTTTCTAGTTTTTATCTGAGTATATTTCCTTAGTCACCAAAGGATCCAATGTGATCCAAAATATTCCTTCTCGGATTCCACAAAAACAGAGCTACCAAACTGATCTATGAAAAGGATCGTGTAACTCTGTGAGATGAATTAACACATCACAAAGTGGTTTCTCACAGTGCTTCTATCTAGTTTTTGTATGAGGATATTTCCTTTATAACCATAAGCTTCAATGCACTCCTAAATATCCCATTGCAGATTCCAAGAAAACAGTGTTATCAAACTACTCAATGAAAAGAACAGTGTAACTTTGTGAGATGAATTCACACATAACAAATAACTCTCAGGAAGTTTATTTCTAGTGTATATCTGATCATATTTCCGTTGTCACCATAGGCTACAATGCAATCCAAAATATCCCTTCTCAGATTCCCAAAATGAGTGCTACCAAACTGCTCCATGAAAAGAATCGTGTAACTCTGTGACATGAATTCACACATCACAAAGCAGTTTCTCAGAAAGCTTCTTTCTAGTTTTTATCTGAGGATATTTCCGTTGTCACTATAGGCCTCAATGTGCTCTCAAACGCCCTATTGCATATTTCACAAAAAAAGTTTTGGCCAACTGCTCCATGAAAAGAATGGTGTACTTCTGTGAGATGAACTCAAACATCTCAAAGACCTTTCTCAGAAAACTTTCTAGTTTTTTTTTTTTTTTTAATTTATTTATTATTATTATATTGTAAGTTGTAGGGTACATGTGCATAACGTGCAGGTTTGTTACATATGTATACTTGTGCCTTGTTGGTGTGCTGCACCCATCAACTCGTCATTTACATCAGGTATAACTCCCAATGCAATCCCTCCCCCCGCCCCCCTCCCCATGATAGGCCCCGGTGTGTGATGTTCCCCTTCCCGAGTCCAAGTGATCTCATTGTTCAGTTCCCACCTATGAGTGAGAACATGCGGTGTTTGGTTTTCTGTTCTTGTGATAGTTTGCTAAGAATGATGGATTCCAGCTGCATCCATGTCCCTACAAAGGACACAAACTCATCCTTTTTTATGGCTGCATAGTATTCCATGGTGTATATGTGCCACATTTTCTTAATCCAATCTGTCACTGATGGACATTTGGGTTGATTCCAAGTCTTTGCTATTGTGAATAGTGCTGCAATAAACATACGTGTGCATGTGTCTTTATAGCAGCATAATTTATAATCCTTTGGGTATATACCCAGTAATGGGATGGCTGGGTCATATGGTACATCTAGTTCTAGATCCTTGAGGAATCGCCATACTGTTTTCCATAATGGTTGAACTAGTTTACAATCCCACCAACAGTGTAAAAGTGTTCCTATTTCTCCGCATCCTCTCCAGCACCTGTTGTTTCCTGACTTTTGAATGATCGCCATTCTAACTGGTGTGAGATGGTATCTCATTGTGGTTTTGATTTGCATTTCTCTGATGGCCAGTGATGATGAGCATTTTTTCATGTGTCTGTTGGCTGTATGAATGTCTTCTTTTGAGAAATGTCTATTCATATCCTTTGCCCACTTTTTGATGGGGTTGTTTGTTTTTTTCTGGTAAATTTGTTGGAGTTCTTTGTAGGTTCTGGATATTAGCCCTTTGTCAGATGAGTAGATTGCAAAAATTTTCTCCCATTCTGTAGGTTGCCTGTTCACTCTGATGGTAGTTTCTTTTGCTGTGCAGAAGCTCTTTAGTTTAATGAGATCCCATTTGTCAATTTTGGCTTTTGCTGCCGTTGCTTTTGGTGTTTTAGACATGAAGTCTTTGCCCATGCCTATGTCCTGAATGGTACTACCTAGATTTTCCTCTAGGATTTTTATGGTATTAGGTCTAACATTTAAGTCTCTAATCCATCTTGAATTAATTTTCGTATAAGGAGTAAGGAAAGGATCCAGTTTCAGCTTTCTACTTATGGCTAGCCAATTTTCCCAGCACCATTTATTAAATAGGGAATCCTTTCCCCATTTCTTGTTTCTCTCAGGTTTGTCAAAGATCAGATGGCTGTAGATGTGTGGTATTATTTCTGAGGACTCTGTTCTGTTCCATTGGTCTATATCTCTGTTTTGGTACCAGTACCATGCTGTTTTGGTTACTGTAGCCTTGTAGTATAGTTTGAAGGCAGGTAGCGTGATGCCTCCAGCTTTGTTCTTTTGACTTAGGATTGTCTTGGAGATGCGGGCTCTTTTTTGGTTCCATATGAACTTTAAAGCAGTTTTTTCCAATTCTGTGAAGAAACTCATTGGTAGCTTGATGGGGATGGCATTGAATCTATAAATTACCTTGGGCAGTATGGCCATTTTCACGATATTGATTCTTCCTATCCATGAGCATGGTATGTTCTTCCATTTGTTTGTGTCCTCTTTTATTTCACTGAGCAGTGGTTTGTAGTTCTCCTTGAAGAGGTCCTTTACATCCCTTGTAGGTTGGATTCCTAGGTATTTGATTCTCTTTGAAGCAATTGTGAATGGAAGTTCATTCCTGATTTGGCTCTCTGTTTGTCTGTTACTAGTGTATAAGAATGCTTGTGATTTTTGCACATTAATTTTGTATCCTGAGACTTTGCTGAAGTTGCTTATCAGCTTAAGGAGATTTTGGGCTGAGACAATGGGGTTTTCTAAATATACAATCATGTCATCTGCAAAGAGGGACAATTTGACTTCTTCTTTTCCTAACTGAATACCCTTGATTTCTTTCTCTTGCCTGATTGCCCTAGCCAGAACTTCCAACACTATGTTGAATAGGAGTGGTGAGAGAGGGCATCCCTGTCTTGTGCCAGTTTTCAAAGGGAATTTTTCCAGTTTTTGCCCATTCAGTATGATATTGGCTGTGGGTTTGTCATAAATAGCTCTTATTATTTTGAGGTACGTTCCATCAATACCGAATTTATTGAGCGTTTTTAGCATGAAGGGCTGTTGAATTTTGTCAAAAGCCTTTTCTGCATCTATTGAGATAATCATGTGGTTCTTGTCTTTGGTTCTGTTTATATGCTGGATTATGTTTATTGATTTGCGAATGTTGAACCAGCCTTGCATCCCAGGGATGAAGCCCACTTGATCATGGTGGATAAGCTTTTTGATGTGTTGCTGAATCCGGTTTGCCAGTATTTTATTGAGGATTTTTGCATCGATGTTCATCAGGGATATTGGTCTAAAATTCTCTTTTTTTGTTGTATCTCTGCCAGGCTTTGGTATCAGGATGATGTTGGCCTCATAAAATGAGTTAGGGAGGATTCCCTCTTTTTCTATTGATTGGAATAGTTTCAGAAGGAATGGTACCAACTCCTCCTTGTACCTCTGGTAGAATTCAGCTGTGAATCCATCTGGTCCTGGACTTTTTTTGGTTGGTAGGCTATTAATTGTTGCCTCAATTTCAGAGCCTGCTATTGGTCTATTCAGGGATTCAACTTCTTCCTGGTTTAGTCTTGGAAGAGTGTAAGTGTCCAGGAAATTATCCATTTCTTCTAGATTTTCCAGTTTATTTGCGTAGAGGTGTCTATAGTATTCTCTGATGGTAGTTTGTATTTCTGTGGGGTCGGTGGTGATATCCCCTTTTTCATTTTTAATTGCGTCGATTTGATTCTTCTCTCTTTTCTTCTTTATTAGTCTTGCTAGTGGTCTGTCAATTTTGTTGATCTTTTCAAAAAACCAACTCCTGGATTCATTGATTTTTTGGAGGGTTTTTTGTGTCTCTATCTCCTTCAGTTCTGCTCTGATCTTAGTTATTTCTTGCCTTCTGCTAGCTTTTGAATGTGTTTGCTCTTGCTTCTCTAGTTCTTTTAATTGCGATGTTAGAGTGTCAATTTTAGATCTTTCCTGCTTTCTCTTGTGGGCATTTAGTGCTATAAATTTCCCTCTACACACTGCTTTAAATGTGTCCCAGAGATTCTGGTATGTTGTATCTTTGTTCTCATTGGTTTCAAAGAACATCTTTATTTCTGCCTTCATTTCGTTATGTACCCAGTAGTCATTCAGGAGCAGGTTGTTCAGTTTCCATGTAGTTGAGCGGTTTTGATTGAGTTTCTTAGTCCTGAGTTCTAGTTTGATTGCACTGTGGTCTGAGAGACAGTTTGTTATAATTTCTATTCTTGTACATTTGCTGAGGAGTGCTTTACTTCCAATTACGTGGTCAATTTTGGAATAAGTACGATGTGGTGCTGAGAAGAATGTATATTCTGTTGATTTGGGGTGGAGAGTTCTATAGATGTCTATTAGGTCTGCTTGCTGCAGAGATGAGTTCAATTCCTGGATATCCTTGTTAACTTTCTGTCTCGTTGATCTGTCTAATGTTGACAATGGAGTGTTGAAGTCTCCCATTATTATTGTATGGGAGTCTAAGTCTCTTTGTAAGTCTCTAAGGACTTGCTTTATGAATCTGGGTGCTCCTGTATTGGGTGCATATATATTTAGGATAGTTAGCTCTTCCTGTTGAATTGATCCCTTTACCATTATGTAATGGCCTTCTTTGTCTCTTTTGATCTTTGATGGTTTAAAGTCTGTTTTATCAGAGACTAGTATTGCAACCCCCGCTTTTTTTTGTTCTCCATTTGCTTGGTAAATCTTCCTCCATCCCTTTATTTTGAGCCTATGTATGTCTCTGCGTGTGAGATGGGTCTCCTGAATACAGCAGACTGATGGGTCTTGACTCTTTATCCAGTTTGCCAGTCTGTGTCTCTTAATTGGAGCATTTAGTCCATTTACATTTAAGGTTAAGATTGTTATGTGTGAACTTGATCCTGCCATTATGATATTAACTGGTTATTTTGCTCATTAGTTGATGCAGTTTCTTCCTAGCCTCGATGGTCTTTACATTTTGGCATGTTTTTGAGATGGCTGGTACCGGTTGTTCCTTTCCATGTTGAGTGCTTCCTTCAGGGTCTCTTGTAAGGCAGGCCTAGTGGTGACAAAATCTCTAAGCATTTGCTTATCTGTAAAGGATTTTATTTCTCCTTCACTTATGAAACTTAGTTTGGCTGGATATGAAATTCTGGGTTTAAAATTCTTTTCTTTAAGAATGTTGAATATTGGCCCCCACTCTCTTCTGGCTTGGAGAGTTTCTGCCGAGAGATCTGCTGTGAGTCTGATGGGCTTCCCTTTGTGGGTAACCCGACCTTTCTCTCTGGCTGCCCTTAAGATTTTTTCCTTCATTTCAACTTTGGTGAATCTGGCAATTATGTGTCTTGGAGTTGCTCTTCTCGAGGAGTATCTTTGTGGCGTTCTCTGTATTTCCTGGATTTGAATGTTGGCCTGCCCTACTAGGTTGGGGAAGTTCTCCTGGATGATATCCTGAAGAGTGTTTTCCAACTTGGTTCCATTTTCCCCCTCACTTTCAGGCACCCCAATCAGACGTAGATTTGGTCTTTTTACATAATCCCATTCTTCTTGCAGGCTTTGTTCATTTCTTTTTCTTCTTTTTTCTTTTGGTTTCTCTTCTCGCTTCATTTCAATCATTTGATCCTCAATTGCTGATACTCTTTCTTCCAGTTGATCGAGTCGGTTACTGAAGCTTGTGCATTTGTCACGTATTTCTCGTGTCATGGTTTTCATCTCTTTCATTTCGTTTATGACCTTCTCTGCATTAATTAGTCTAGCCGTCAATTCTTCCACTTTTTTTTCAAGATTTTTAGTTTCTTTGCGCTGGGTACGTAATTCCTCCTTTAGCTCTGAGAAATTTGATGGACTGAAGCCTTCTTCTCTCATCTCGTCAAAGTCATTCTCCGTCCAGCTTTGATCCGTTGCTGGCGATGAGCTGTGCTCCTTTGCCGGGGGAGATGCGCTCTTGTTTTTTGAATTTCCAGCTTTTCTGCCCTGCTTTTTCCCCATCTTTGTGGTTTTATCTGCCTCTGGTCTTTGATGATGGTGATGTACTGATGGGGTTTTGGTGTAGGTGTCCTTCCTGTTTGATAGTTTTCCTTCTAACAGTCAGGACCCTCAGCTGTAGGTCTGTTGGAGATTGCTTGAGGTCCACTCCAGACCCTGTTTGCCTGGGTAAGAGCAGCAGAGGCTGCAGAAGATAGAATATTTCTGAACAGCAAGTGTACCTGTCTGATTCTTGCTTTGGAAGCTTCCTCTCAGGGGTGTACTCCACCCTGTGAGGTGTGGGGTGTCAGACTGCCCCTAGTGGGGGATGTCTCCCAGTTACGCTACTCAGGGGTCAGGGACCCGCTTGAGCAGGGAGTCTGTCCCTTCTCAGATCTCAACCTCCGTGTTGGGAGATCCACTGCTCTCTTCAAAGCTGTCAGACAGAGTCGTTTGCGTCTGCAGAGGTGTCTGCTGCTTTGTTATTGTTTTCTGTGCCCTGCCCCCAGAGGTGGAGTCTACAGAGACAGGCAGGTTTCCTTGAGCTGCAGCCTCGCTGCTGCCTTGCCGGTAGATCACAGACTGCTGTAATAGCAATGAGGGAGGCTCCGTGGGTGTGGGACCCTCCCGGCCAGGTGTGGGATATGATCTCCTGGTGTGCCTGTTTGCTCAAAGTGCAGTATTGGGGTGGGAGTTACCCGATTCTCCAGGTGTTGTGTGTCTCAGTTCCCCTGGCTAGGAAAAGGGATTCCCTTCCCCCTTGCGCTTCTCAGGTGAGGCAATGCCTCGCCCTGCTTCAGCTCTCGCTGGTCGGGCTGCAGCAGCTGACCAGTACCGATCGTCCGGCACTCCCCAGTGAGATGAACCCAGTACCTCAGTTGAAAATGCCGAAATCACCGGTCTTCTGTGTCGCTGGCGCTGGGAGTTGAAGACTGGAGCTGCTCCTATTCGGCCATCTTGCTCCGCCCCTATTCAACTTTCTAGTTTTTAACTGAGGATATTTCCTTCATCACCAGAGGCTTCAATGCAATCCAAAATATCCATTCTCAGTTTCCCCAAAAACAGTGCTACCAAACTACTCCATGAAAAGTATTGTGTAACTCTGTGAGATGAATGATGACATCACAAAGCGGTTTCTCAGAAATATTCTTTCTAGTTTTTATATAAGGGTTTTCATTTGTCACCAAAAGCTTCAATGCAATCCCAAATATCCCATTGCACATTCCAAGAGAACTGTTAGCAAACTGCTCAATGAAAAGAACAGTGTAACTCTGAAATGAATTCACACATCATGAGGACCTTTCCCAGTAAGTTTCTTTCTAGTTCCTCTCTGAGGATATTTCCTTTGTCACCATAGGTTTCAATGTGATCCAAAATATCCCAGCTCAAATTCCACAAAAATGGTGCCACTAAACTGCTCCATGAAAAGAATGGTGTAGCTGTCTGAGATGAATTCCCAAATTCGAATGTTGTTTCTAAGAATGCTTCTTTCTAGTTTTTATCTGAGGATATTTTCTTTTTCACTGTGTTCCTCAATATGCTCTGGAATACCCCATTGCAGATTCCATGACAAAAAGGTTAGGAAACTTCTCAATGAAAAGAACGGTGTAAATCAGTGAGATGAATTCACACGTCACAAAGCAGTTTCACAGAAATTTTCTTATGGCTTTTTATCTGAGGATATTTCCTTTGTCACCATAGGCTACAATGTGTTCCCAAATACCCTGTTGCAGATTCCATGAAAACAGTGTAATCAAACTGCACAATTACAAGAATGGTGTAACTCTGTGAGATGAATTCACACATCACAAAGTAGTTTCTCATAAAACTTCTTTCTATTTTTTATCTGAGGATATTTCCTTTTTCACAATAGGTCTCAATGTTCTCTCAAATACACCTTTACAGATTCTACGAAAAGTGTTAGCAAACAACTCCCTGAAAAGAAAGGTGTAACTCTGTGAGATGAACTCACACATCACAAAGAACTTTCTCAGAAAGCTTCTTTCTAGTTTTTAACTGAAGATAGTTCCTTTCTCACCATAGGCATGAATTTGATACAAAATATCCCTTCTCAGATTCCCCAAAAACAGTGCTACCAAACTGATCCATGAAAAAAAAGCTTGACTCTGTGAGAGGAATTCACAAATGACAAAGCAGTTTCTCAGAAACCTTCTTTCTAGGTTTCCTCTAAGGATATATCCTTTGTCACCATCAGGTTCAATGCGCTCTGAAATGTCAATTGTGGATTCCAAGAAAACAGTGTTAGCAAACTGCTATGTGAAGAGAACAGTGTAACTCTGTGAGATAAATTCACACATCACTAAGCAGTTTCTCAGAAAGCTATTTCTTTTTTATCTGAGGATATTTCCTTTTTATCCATAGGCCTCAATATAATTGCAGGTATCCCTTTGCAGATTCCACAAAAACAGTGTAGCAAATTGCTCCATGAAAAGACAGGTGTAAATCTGTGAGATGAATTTCCACCTCACAAAGTAGTTTCTCAAAAAGCTTCTTTTTAGTTTTTGTCTGAGGATATTTTCTCTGTCACCATAGACTTCAATGAGATCCAAATATCCCTTCTCACATTCCCCAAAAACAGTGCTACCAAACTGCTCCACGAAAAAGAATGGTGTATCTGTCTGAGATGAATTCACACATCACACAGTAGTTTCTCAGAAAGCTTTTTTCTAGTTTTTATCTGACGATATTTCCTTTTTCAACATAGGCTTCAATGAGATCCAAAATGTCCCTTCTCAGATTCCCCAAAACAGGCCTATTAAACTCCTCCTTGATAAAAAGGGTGTAAATCTGTGAGATGAATTCACACATCAAAATGCTGTTTCTCAGAAAGCTTATTTCTAGTTTTTATCTGAGGCTATTTCCTTTTTCACCAGAGGCCTCATCTTGCTCCCAAATATCCCTTAGTAGATTTCACGAAAAGTGTTAGCAAACTGCTCCATGAAAAGAAAGGTGTTACTCTCTGAGATGAATACATGAATCACAAGGAAGTTTCTCAGAAAGCTTCTTTCTAGTTTTTACCTGAGGCTATTTCCTCTGTCACCATAGACTTCAATGCAATCCAAAATGTCCATTCTCAAATCCACCATAAACAGTGCTATCAAACTGATCCATGAAAATAATCATGTAACTCTGTGAGATGAATTAGCACATCACAAAGCTCTTTCCCAGAGAGCTTCTTTCTAGTTTTCGTATGAGGATATTTCCTTCGTTAAATTAAACTTCAAAGCGCTCTGCAGTATCCCATTGCAGATTCCAAGAAAACAGAGTTAGCAAACTGCTCAGTGAAAAGAACAGTGCAACTCTGTGAGACGAATTCACAGATTGCAATGCAATTTCTCAGAAAGACTCTCTGTTTTTTTTTATCTGAGGATATTTCTTTTTTCACCATAGGCCTCAATGCACTCGCAAATATCCCTTTGCATATTCCACGAAAATAGTGTTAGCATACTGCTCCATGAAAAGAAAGGTGTAAATCTGTGAGATTAATTCACACAACACAAACTGGTATCTCAGAAAGCTTCTTTTTGGTTTTTGTCTGAGGGTATTTTCTTTGTCACCATAGGCTTCAATGTGCTCCCAACTATCCTATTGCAGATTCCACAAAAATAGTGTTAGAAAACTGCTCCAAAAAAGAATCTTGTGATGTGGTGAGATGAATTCACATATCACAAAACAGTTTATCAGAAAGCTTCTTTCTCGTTTTTATCTGAAGGTATTTCCTTTTTCAACATAGGCTTCAATGAGATCCAAAATGTCCCTTCTCAGATTCCCCAAAACAGGCCTACCAAACTCCTCCTTGAGAAGAAGGGTGTAAATCTGTGAGATGAATTCACACATCAAAATGCTGTTTCGCAGAAAGCTTCTTTCTAGTTTTTATCTGAGGATATTTCCTTTTTCACTATATTCCTCAAAGCGCTCCCAAATATCCCATTGCAGAATACACGAAAAAAGTGTTAGCAAACAGATCCATGAATAAAAAGGTGTAAATCTGTGAGATGAAATCAGGAATCAGAAAACAGTTTCTCAAAACTCTTCTTTTTGTTTTTTATCTAAGGATATTTCCTTTGTCACCATAGGCTTCAAGGCGATCAAATTTATCCCTTCTCAGATACCCAAAAAACAGTGCTATGAAACTGCTCCATGGAAAGAATTGTGTAACTCTGTGAGATGAATTCACACAACACAAAACTGTCTCTCAGAAAGCTTCTTTCTGGTTTTTTTCTCAGGATATTTCCATTTTCACTACAATTCTCAATGTGCTCCACAGTGTCCCATTTCAAATTCCACGAAAAAAGTGTTAGCAAAGTGCTCAATGAAAGGAAAAGTGTAACTATGTGAGATAAATTCACAACTCACAAAACAGTTTCTCAGAAAGTTTCTTTCAATTTTTTTTCTGAAGATATATACTTTTTCACCACAGGCCTCAATGCACACATACATATCCTTTTGTGGATTCCACGAAAATAGTGTCAACAAACTGCTCCATGAAAGGAAACGTGTAAATCTGTGAGATGAATTCATACATCACAAAGCAGTTTCTCAGAAAGCTTCTTTTTGGTTTTTGTCTGAGGATCTTTCCTTTATCAATATAGGCTTGAATGTGCTCCCAAATATCTAATTGCAGATTCCCTGAAAACAGTGTTACCAATCTGTTCCAATGAAACAATTGTGTAACTCTGTTAGATGAGTTCACACATCACAAGGGAGTTTCTCAGAAAGCTTCTTTCTTCTTTTTATTTGAGGAGATTTACTAGGTCAACATAGGCTTCAATGCAATCCAAAATATCACTTGTCAGTTTCCCCAAAAACAGTGCAACCAAAATGATCCATCAAAAGAATTGTTTAACTCTGTGAGATGAATTAAGATATCACAAAGTGGTTTCTCAGAAATCTTCTTTCTAGTTTTTGTATGAGGATATTTCCTTTGTCACAATAAGCTTCTGGGCACTCCAAAATATGCCAATGCAGATTCAAAGAAAACAGTGTCATCAAACTGCTCAATGAAAAGAGTGGTGTAACTCTGTGAGATGAATTCCCACGTCAAAAAGCAGTTCATCAGAAAACTTCTTTCTAGTTTTAATCTGATGATATTTACTTTTTAACCATAGGACTCAATGTGCTCCCAATTATCCCTTTTCAGATTCCAGGAAGACAGTGTTAGCAAATTGCTCCTTGAAAAGAAAGGTTTAACTCTGTGAGATGAATTCACTCATCACAAAGAATTTCTACAGAAAGCTTCTTTCTAGTTTTTATCTCAGGATATTTCCTTTGTCAACATAGGTTTCAATGTGTTCCCAAATATCCTATTCCAGATTCCACAAAAACAGAGTTAGCAAACTGCTCCATGAAAAGTTTCATGTAACACTATTAGATGAATGCACACATCACAAAGGAGATTCTCAGAAAGCTTCTTTTTGTGTTTATCTAGTATCTGTCCTGTGTCACCATAGGATTCAATGTGCTCCCAGATATCCCCTTGAAGATTCCACGAAACCAGTATTATCAAACAGCACAATGAAAAGAAAGGTTTAACTCTGGGAGTTGAATTCACACAAAACAAAGCAGTTTCTCAGAAATCATCTTTCTAGTTTTTATCTGAGGATATTTCATTTTTCACTGTAGGCCTCAATGCACTCCCAAACAACCTTTCGCAGAATCCACAAAAACAGTGTTATTAAACTGCTCAATGAAAAGAACAGTGTAACTCTGGGGAATGAATTCACACATCACAAAGCATGTATTCAAAAGGCTTCTTCTAGTTTTGTCTTAGGATATTTCCTTTGACATCATAGGCTTCAATGCACTCCGAAATATCCCATTGCATATTCCAGGAAAACAGTATTATCAAACTGCTCAATGAAAACAATGGTGTAACTCTGTGAGTTGAATTAACGCATAATAAAGCAGTTTCTCAGAAAGCTTCTGTCTAGTTATTATTGGATTATACTTCCTTTTTCACCATAGGCCTCAATGCACTCCCAAATATGGCTTTGTAGATTCCATGAAAGCAGTGTTAGCAAACTGCAAAGAATCATGAAATTCTGTGAGAAGAATTCACAAATCAAAAAGTAGTTCCTCAGAAAGCTTCTTTCCAGTTTTTGTCTGAGGATATTTCCTTTGTCACCATAAGCTTAAATGTGGTCTGAAATATCCCAGTGCAGATTCCAAGAAAACTTGTTAGCAAACTCCGTAATAAGAAGAGTGATATAACTCTGTGAGATGAATTCTTACATCACAAAGTAACTTCTTAGAAAGTTTCTTTCTAGTTTTTATCTGAGGATATATCCTTTATCATTCTAGGTGTCAATGTACTCCCAAATGTCCCTTTGCAGATTCCATGGAAACAGTGTGAGTAAACCACTCCACGAAAAGAAAGGTTTAACTCTGTGAGATGAATTCACGCATCACAAGAAGTTTCTCAGAAAGTTTCTTTCTATTTTTTATCTGAGGATATTTATTTTGTCACCATAGACTTCAGTGCGATCCAAAGTATCCCTTCTCTGAATCCCCAAAAACAGTGCTACAAAACTATTCCACGGAAAGAATCCTGAAACTCTGTGAGAAGAATTCACAAATCACAAAGCATTCTCTCAGAAAGTTTCCTTCTAGTTGTTATCTGAGGATATTTCCTTTGTCAGCATAAGCTACAATGTGCTCCAAAATATCCCAGTGCAGATTCCAAGGAAACAGTGTTAGCAAACTGCTCAATGAAAAGAACAGTGTAACTCTGTGAGATGAATTCACACATCACAAAGCAGTTTCCCAGAAAACTTCTTTCTGCTTTATATCTGAGGATATTTTCCTTTTTCCACATAGGCCTCAATATGCTCTTCCACAAAGAGAAATTTCTTTGTGATGTGTGAATTCACTTCACAGAGTTACACGATTTTTTTCTTTCACCAGTTTGATAAAACTGTTTTCGTGGAATCTGCAATAGGATATTTGGCAACACCTTGAAACTAATGGTGACAAAGGAAATATTCTCATATATAAAACAAAACGAAGATATCTGAGAAACTGCTTTGTGATGTGTGAATTCATCTGACAGATTTACACTTTTATTTTCATGGAGCAGCTTGCTAACACTATTTTCGTGGAATCTGCAGAGGGATATTCATGAGTGATTTGAGGCCTATGATGAACAAGAAAATATTCTCAGAAAAAAACTTGAAAGAAACTTTCTGAGAAACCACTTTGTGATGTGTTAATTCATCTCTCTGAGTTACAATTTTATATTTATGGATCAATTTGGTGACATTGTTTATGGGGAATTGGAGAAGGGATATTTTGGACTGCATTGAAGCCTATGGTGACAAAGGAAATATCCTGAGATATAAACTAAAAAGAAGCTTTCTGAGAAATTTCTTTGTGATGTGTGAATGCATCTCAAGGACTTACACGATTCCTTTCTTGCAGCAGTTTAATAACACTTTTTTCGTGGAATCTGCATTAGGACATTTGGGAGTGATTTGAAACATATGGTGACAAACGTAATTCCCTCAGAAAAAAAGTGAAAAGAAGTTTTCTGAGAAACTGCTTTGTGATGTATGAATTCCTCTCACAGAGTTACACGATTCTTTTCATGGATCAGTTTGGTAGCACTGTTTTTGGGGAGGAATACTTTGGTTTGCATTGAAGAGTATGGTAACAAATGAAATATCTTCATATAGAAAGTAGAAAGAAGCTTTCTGAGAAAGTTTTTTGTGATGGGTGAATTCATTTCACAGAGTTACACCTTTCTTTTCATGGAGCAGTTTGCTAACACTGTTTTCGTGGAACCTGCAAAGGCATATTTGGGAGCTCATTGAGGTCTATGGTGAAAAAGAAAATATTATCAGATAAAAACTAGAAAGAGCTTTCTAAGAAGCTGCTTCATGATGTGTGAATTCATCTTACAGAGTTACACTGTTCTTTTCATTGAGCAGTTTGCTAACACTGTTTTCTTGGAATCTGCAGTGGGATATTTGGGAGCACTTTGAATCTTATGGTGACAAAGGAATTATCCTCTGATAATAACTAGGAAGAAGCTCTCTGAGAAACTGCGTTGTGATGTGTTAATTCAATTCACAGAGTTACACGATTCTTTTCATGCTTCAGTTTTGTACCACTGTTTTTGGGGAATCTGAGGAGGGATATTTTGGATAATATTGAAGCCTATGGTGTCAAAGGAAATAACCTCAGATAAAATCTAGAAATATATTTTCTGAGAAAGTTCTTTGAGGTGTTTGAATTCATCTCACAGATTTACACCTTTCTTTTCATAGAGCAATTTGCTATCACCACTTTCGTGGAATCTGTAAAGGGATATTTGGGAGTGCATTGAGGCCTATAGTAAACAAGGCAATATCCTTAGATAAAAACAAGAAAGAAGCTTTCTGAGAAACTGCTTTGTGATGTGTTTATTCATCTTACAGAGACACACCATTCTTTTCATTGAGCAGCTTGATGACACTGTTTTCATGGAATCTGCAATAGGATATTTTGGAGTATATGGAAGCCTATAGTGACAAAGAAATTATCCTCAGATAAAAACCAAAAGAAGCTTTCTGTGAAACTGCTTTGGGATGTGTGAATTCACCTCACAGATTTACACCTTTTTATTCTTTGAGAAATTTGCCAACACTTTTTTTTTGTGTAATCTGCAATGGGGTATTTCATAGTGCATTGAGGATTACTGTCAAAAAGGATATAAACTCTGAGAGAAACTAGAAAGAAGCTTTCTGAGAAACAGCTTTGAGACATGTGAATTCATCTCTCAGAGTTACACCTCAGTTTTTATGGAGTTGTTTGGTAGCACTATTTTGGGGGGTCTGAGACAGCATATTTTGAATTGCATTGAAGTCTATGGTGAAAAGCAAATATCCTCAGATTAAAATTAGAAAGAAGCCTCTGTGAAACTCCTTAGTGATGTGTGGTTTCATCTCACAGAGTTAAACTGTTCTTTTCATTGAGAAGTTTGCTAACACTATTTTCTTGGAATCTGCTATGGGATATTTTGGACCGTATTGAAGTATACGGTGACAATGGAAGTATCTTCATATGAAAACTAAAAAGAAGCTTTCTGATATACCACTTTGTGATGTGTTAATTCATCTCACAGCATTGCACAATGTTTTTCATGGATCAGTTTTTTAGCACTGTTTTTGTGGAATCTGAGAGAGGATATTTTGGATCACTTTGAAGCCAATAGTGTCAAAGAAAATATCCTAAGATAACAACTGGAACGAAGCTTTCTGAGAAAGTTATTTGTTAAGTGTGAATTTACCTCACAGAGTTAAACCTTTCTTATCATGTATCAGTTTGGTAACACTGTTTTCATGGAATCTGCAATAGGATATTAGGGAGTACACTGCAGCCTATGGTGACAAAGGAAATATCTTCATAAAAAATCCAAAAAGAAGATTTCTGAGAAACTGCTTTGTGATGTGTGAATTCACCTCACAGAGTTCCACTGTTCTTTACATTCAGCAGTTTGCTAACACTGCTCTCTTGGAATCTGCAATGGGATATTCTGGAGAACATTGAAGGTTATTGTGACAAAGGAAATATCCTGAGACATAAAACAGAAAGAAGCTTTCTGAGAAACTGCTTTCCGATTTGAGAATTCATCTCACAGACTTACACAATTCTTTTCATGGAGCAGTTTGGTAGCAGTGTTTCCGGGGAATCTGAGAAGGGATATTTTGAATCGCATTGAAGCCTAAGGTGACAAAGGAAATATCCTCAGATAAAAACTAGAAAGAAATTTTCTGGGAAAGTTATTTGTGATGTGTGAATTGATTTCACAGAATTACACCTTTCTTGCTTTGGAGCAGTTTGCTTACCCTCTTTTCGTGGAATCCTAAAAGGGATATTTGGGACCACATTGAGGACTGCGGTGAAAAAGGCAATAAGGCAATATCCTCAGATAAAAACTAGAAAGAGGCTTTCTGAGAAACGGCTTTCTGATGTGTTAATTCATTTCGACGAGTTACACAGTACTTCTGTGTGAGTAGTTTGGGAACACAGATTTTGTGGAATCTCCAATGGGATATTTCAGAGTGCATTGAAGCTTTTGGTGACAAAGAAAATATCCACATATAAAAACTAGAAGAAGCTTTCTAAATAAATGCTTTCTGATGTGTTAATTCATCTCATAGTGTTACACGATTCCTTTCTTGTAGCAGCTTGGTGGCACTGTTTTGGGGGAACCTGAGAAGGGATATTTTGGATTGCATTGAAACCTATGGTGACAAAGTAAATATCCTCAGATAAAAATTAGAAATAATCCATCTGAGAAAGTTCTTTGTGATGTGTGAATTCACCTCACAGAATTACACCATTCTTTTCATGGAGTTGCTTGCTAACACTGTTTTCATGGAATCTGCAAAGGGATATTTGGGAGCACCTTGAGGCCTATGGTGAAATACTCAATATCCTCAGATAAAATATAGAAAGAAGCTTCATGTAAAACTACTTTGTGATGTGGGAATTCAACTCACAGAGTTACATCATTCTTTTCATTGATCTGTTTGATAACACTGTTTGCATGGAATCTGCAATAGGATATGTGGGAGCACATTGAAGCATATGGTGACAAAGGACATATCCTCAGATAAAAACCAAAAAAAATTTTTCTGAGAGACTGCTTTTCGATTTGTGAGTTCATCTCACAGAGTTACACTTTACCTTTCATGGAGTAGTTTGGTAGCACAGTTTTTGGGGAATCTCAGAAGGGATATTTTGGATCACTTTGAAGACTATGGTGACAAAGGAAATATCCTGAGATAAAAACTAGAAAGAAGCTTTTTGAGAAACTTCTTTGTGATGGGTCAATTCATCTCACAGAGTTACACCTTTCTTCCATGGAGTAGTTTGCTAACTCTGTTTTCATGGAAGAGAAACACTGGAAACAGTGTTAGCAAACTGCTCCATGAAAGGAAAGGTGTAACCCTTGGAATGAATTCACACATCACAAGGAACATTCCCGGAAAATTTCTTTGCAGTTTTTATCTGAGGATATTTCGTTTGTCACCATGAACTTTAATGCATTCTGAAATATCCCATTGGAGATTCCTAGCAAACAGTGTTAGCAAACTCCTCCATGAAAAGAAGGATGTTAATCTGTGAGATGAATACACAATCACAAAGAAGTTTCTCAGAAGCCTTCTTTCTGGTTTTTATCTGAGGATATTTTCTTTTTAACCATTGTTGTCAACTGACTCCCAAATATCCCTTTGTAGATTCCACGAAAACACAGTTAACAAACTGCTACATAAAAAGAAATTGTTCCTCTGTGAGATGAATACACACATCACAAGTAAGTTTTTCAGAAAGCTTCTTTCTAGTTTTTATCTGATTATATGTCCTTTGTCAACATAGACATCAATGCGATCCAAAAACCCCTTCTCAGATTCCCCAAGAACAGTGCTACCAAACTGTTCCATGAAAATAATGGTGTAACTCTGTGAGATGAATTCACAAATCACAAAGCAGCTTCTCAGAAAGCTTCTTTCTAGTTTTTGTCAGAGGATATTTCCTTTTTCCCCATAGGCTTCAAGGCACTCACGTATATCTCTTTGCATATTACAAGAAAATAGTGTTAGTGAACTGCGCCATGAAAAGAAAGGTGTAAATATATGAGTTGAATTCACACATCACAAAGCAGTTTCTCAGAAAGCTTCTTTTTGGTTTTTGTCTGAGGATAATTCCTTTGTCACCATAGGCTTCAGTGTGCTCCCAAATATCCTATTGCAGATTCCCCAAAAATAGTGCTACCATAGTGCTCCATGAAAAGAATGGTGTAACTCTGAGAAATAAATTCGCACATCACAGAGCTTTATCTCAGCAGGCTTCTTACTAGTTTTTATCTGAGAGGATATTTCCTTTTTCTCCATATTTCTATATGCACTCCCGAGTATCCCATTGCAGATTCCACGAAAAAAGTGTTAACAAACTTCTCAATGAAAAGAACGGTGTAAGTTTGTGAGATGAAGTCACACATCAGAAAGCAATTTCACAGAAAGTTTCTTTTTGGTTTTTCTCTGATGATATTTCCTTCATCACCAGAGTCTTCAATGTGCTCCCAAATATCCCTTTGCAGATTCAATGAAAACATTGTTATCAAATTGCTCCATGAAAAGAAAGGTGCAACTGTGTGAGATGAATTCTCACATCCCAAACAATTTTCTCAGAAACATTCTTTCGAGTTTTAATCTGACAATATTTCCTTTGTCACCATAGGCTTCAATGTGATCTAAAATATCTGTTATCAGATTACCCAACAACAGTGCTACCAAACTGCTCCATAAAAAGAATTGTGTAACTCTGTGAGATAAATTCACAAATCAAAAAGCCATTTCTCAGAAAGATTCTTTCTAGTTTTTATATGAAGATATTTCCTTTGTCACCATAAGCTTCAATGTACTGTGAAATATCCCATTGCAGATTAATAGAAAACAATGTTTGCAAACTGATCAATGAAAAGAACACTGTTACCCTGTGAGATGAATTCACGAATCACATAACAGGTTCTCAGAAAGCTTCTTTTTGACTTTTATCTGAGGATATTTCTTTTGTCACCAAAAACTTAAATGCCCTACAAAATATCCTGTTGCAGATTTCACAAAACCAGTGTTAGCAAACTGCTCCATGAAAAGAAAGGTGTTACTACGTGAGATGAATACACACATCACAAAGAAGTTTCTCATAAAGCTTCTTTCTAGTTTTTATCTGAGGATATTTCCTTTGTCACCATGGGCTTCATTTCAGTACAAAATATTTCTTCTCATATTCCCCAAACACAGTGCTATCAAACTGTGCCATGAAAAGAAAAGTCTAACCCTGTGAGATGAATTATCACATCACAAAGGAGTTTCACAGAAAACTTCTTTTTGGTTTTTGTCTGCGGATATTTCATTTCTCACCTTAGACTTCAATGTGCTCCAAAATATTATATTGCAGATTCCATGAAAACAGTGTTATCAAACTGCTCCATGAAAAGGGTGGTGTAACTCTGTGAGATGAATTCACACATCACAAAGAAGATTCTCAGAAATCTTCCTTCCAGTTTTTAACTGAGGATATTGTCTTTTCACCATAGATCTCAACTCACTTCCAAATATCACTTTGTAGAATCCACAAAAACAGTGTTAGAAAACTGCTCCATGAAAAGAAAGATATTACTCTGAGAGATGAATACACACATCACAAAGAAGTTTCTCAGAAAGCTTCCTCTAGCTTTCATCTGATTATATTTCCATGTGTCATGCATAGGTTTCAATGCGATCCAAAATATCCCTTCTCACATCCCCAAAAACAGTGCTACCAAACTGCTCCATGAATAGAATGGTGTATCTCTGTGAGATAAATTCACACACCACAAGTCTGTTTCTCAGACCACTTCTTTGTAGATTTTATCTGAGGATATTTCCTTTTTCTCCATATTCCTCAATGCTCTCTGGGATATCCCATTGCAGATTTCATGAAAAAAGGGTTAGCAAACTTCTCAATGAAAAGAACAGGGTAACTCAGTGATATGAATTCACACCTCACAATGCAGTTTCACAGAAAGGTTCTTTTTGATTTTTATCTGAGGATATTTCCTCTTTCACTATAGGAATCAATGCGCTCCCAAATATCCCTTTGCAGATTCCATGAAAACAATGTGAGCAAACGGTTCCATGAAAGGAAAGGTGTAACTCTGTGGGATGAATTCAAGCATCACAAAGAACTTTCTCAGAAACCTTCTTTCTAGTTTTTATCTGAGGATATTTCCTTTTACACTAAAGGCCTCAAAGTGCTCCCAAATATCCCTTTGCAGATTCTGCTAAAAGAGTGTTAACAAACTGCTCCATGAAAGGAAAGGTGGAACTCTGTAAGATGAATTCACACATCACAAAGCAGTTTCTCAGAAAGCTGCTTTCCAGTTTTTTTTTCTGAGGATATTTCCTTTTTCAACATAGGTCTCACCTCACTCCCAAATATCCCTTTGTTGATTCCCCCAAAACAGTGTTAGCAAACTGCTCCACAAAAAGAAAGGTGTTACTCTGTGAGATGAATACTTTCATCACAAGAAGTTTCTCAGAAAGCTTCTTTCTAGTTTTATCTGAGGATATTTCCTTTGTCACCATAAGCTTCAATGCAATCCAAAACATCCCTTCTCAGACTCCCCCAAAACAGTGCTACCAAACTGCTCCATGGAAATAATGGTGTAATTCTGTGATATGAATTGACACATAACAAAGCTGTTTCTTAAAAACCTTCTTTCTAGTTTTAACTGAGAATATTTCCTGTTTCACCATATTCCTCCATGAGCTCTGGAATATCCCATTGCAGATTCCAGGAAAAATGTGTTAGCAAACTTCTCAATGAAAGCAATGGTGTAACACTGTCAGGTGAATTGACACATTACAAAGCAGTTTCACAGAAAGATTATTTTTGGTTTTTATCTGAGGATATTTCCTTTATCACAGTAGACATCAATGCTCTCCCAAATATCCTATTACAGATTCCAAGAAAACAGTGTTATCAAACTGCTCAAAGATAATAACAATGTAACTCTGTGAGGTGAATTCACACATTACAAAGCAGTTTCTCAGAAATCTTCTTTCTCGTTTTAATCTGAGGAGATTTCCCTTTTCACTATAGGCCTCAAAGCGCTCACAAATATCCATTTGCAGATTCCATGAAAAAAAGTGTTAGCAAACTGCTCCATGAAAAGAAAGGTGTTAGTCTGTGAGATGAACACATACATTAAAAAGAATCTTCTTGGAAAGGCGATTTCTACTTTTTATCTGAGGATATTTCCTTTGTCACCATAGGCTTAATTGCAATAGAAAATGTGCCTTCTCAGATACCCCACAAGCAGTGCTGCCATACTGTTCCTTGAAAGGGATCATGTAACTCTGTGAGATGAATTCACAAATCACAAAGCAATTTCTCAGAAAACTTCTTTCTAGTTTTTGTCTGAGGATATTTCCTTTGCCACCCTAAGCTTCAATGATCTCTGAAATATCCCATTGCATATTCCAAGAAAACAGTGTTAGCCAACTGCTCAATGATAGGAATGGTGTAACTCTGTGATTTGAATTCACACATCACAAAAATTATGAAGAGAAGTATCTCTTCTCAAATACCACAAAAACAGTGATGCCGGACTGCTCAATCAACAAAAAGGTTAAACTCCATAAGATGAATACACACATGACAAAGCCATTTCTTGAAAAGCTTCTCTCCAATTTTTATATGAAGTTATTACCTTTTTCACCATAGGACTCTAGGAGCTCCCAAATATCGCTTTGCAGATTCCGCAAAAACAGTGCTACCAATGTGCTCAAAGAAAACAAAGGATTAACTCGGTGTGATGAAATCACCAATCACAAAGAAATTTCTCAGAAAGCTTCTATCTAGTTTTTATCTAATGATATTTCCTTATCCACCATCGGCTTCATGTGCTCTGAAATATCCCTTCTAAGACAGCACAAAAACAGTGCTACCAAACAGATACATAAAAAGAATCGTGTAACTCTGTGAGATGAATTAACAAATCACAAAGGGGTTTCTCAGATCACTTCTTTCTAGTTTTTATATGAGGATATTTCCTTTGTCCACATGAGCTTCAATGTGCTCTGATATATCCCATTGCAGATTCCAAGGAAACAGTGTTAGCAAACTGCTCAATGAATAGATCTGTGTAACTCTGTGACATGAATTCACACATCACAAAGCAGTTTCCCTGAAAGCTTATTTCTGGGTTTTATCTGAGGATATTTCCCTGTCATCATAGGCTTCAATGTGATCTTAAATATCCCTTCTCAGATTACCCCAAAACAGTGCTACCAAATTGTTCCATGAAAAATATCATGTAGCTGTGTGAGATTAATTCATAAATCACAAAGCAGTTTCTCAGAATGATTGTTTCTAGTTTTTGTCTAAGGATATTTTCTTTGTCTCCCTAAGCTTCAAGGCGATCCTAAATATCCCATTGCAGATTCCACAAAAAGAGTGTTAGCAAACTGCTCCATGAAAACAGCAGTGTAACTCTGTGAGATGAATTCACACATCACAAAGCAGTTCTAAGAAATCTTCCTGTTGGTTTTGATCTGAGGATATTTCCTTTGCCACCCTAGGCTTCAATGTGCTCCCAAATATCCTATTGCAGAGTCCATGAAAACAGTGTTATCAACCAGCTGAATGAAAAAAATGGTGTACCTCTGTGAGATAAATTCACACATCACAAAGCAGTTTCTCAGAAAGCTTCTTTCTAGTTTTTGTCCGAGGATATTTTCTTTTTCACCATAACCCTCAATGCGCTCCCGAATATCCAATTTCAGATTAAATGAAGAAAGTGTTAGCAAACTTCTCAATGAAAAGAACAGTGTTACTCGGTGAGATGAACTCACACCTCACAAAGCAGTTTCTCAGGAAGCTTCCTTTTGTTTTTATCTGAGTATATTTCCTTTGTCACCATAGGCTTCAATGCCCTCTAAAATATTCTATTGCAGATACCACGAAATCAGTGTTATCAAACTACTCGATGAAAAGAACGTTGTAACTCTGTGAGTTGAATTCACACATCACAAAGCAGTTTCTCAGAAAGCTTCTTTCTAGTTTTTATCTGAGGATATTTCCTTAGTCACCATAGGCTTCTATGTGATTCAAACTATCCTTTCTCAGATTCCCCAAAAACTCTGCAACCAAACTGATCCATGAAAAGGACTGTGTAGCTCTTTGAGATGAATTAACACAGCATAAAGTGGTTTCTCAGAAAGAATCTTTCTAGTTTTTATATGAGGATATTTCCTATGTCACCATAAGCTTCAGTGCACTTCAAACTATCCCATTGCACATTCCAAGAAAACAGTGTTAGTAAACGGCTCAAGGAAAACTACAGTGTAATACTGTGAGATGAATTCACAAATCACAAAACAGTTTCTCAGAAAGATTCTTTCTACTTTTTATCTGAGATTGTTTTCTTTTTCACCTTAGGTCTCAATGTACTCCAATGTATACCTTTGCAGATTCCATGAAAACAGTGTTAGCAAACTGATCAATTAAAAGAATGGTGTTACTGTGTAAGATGAATTCACACATTACAAAGCAGTTTCTCAGAAAGATTCTTTCTAGTTTTTATCTGAGGATATTTCCTTTGTCACTGTAGGCTTCAATGTGATCCAAGATATCCTGTCTCAGATTCCCCAAAAGCAGTGCTACCAAATTGATCCATGAAAAGAATCGTGTAACTCTGGGATATGAAATCAGAAATCACAAAGATGTTTCTCAGAAAACATCTTTATAGTTTTTATCTTAGGATATTTCCTTTTTCACCATATTCCTCCATGCCCTCCTGAATATCCCATTGCAGATTAAACTTAAAAATTGTTAGCCAGCTTCTCAATGAAAAGAATGGTAAAACTCTGTGAGGTTAATTCATACATCACAAAGCAGTTTCACAGAAAGCTTCGTCTTTGTTGTTTTCTGAGGATATTTCCATTGTCACCAAAGGCTTCAATGCACTCCCAAATAACTCCTCTCAGGTACCAGAAAAAGAGTTAAGCTGAATTGCTTCATCAAGAAGAAGGATAAACTCTATGAGATGAATACACACATCACAAAACCATTTCTGGAAAAGCTTCTCTCCAGTTTTTACCTGAAGGTATTTACTTTTTAATCTTAAGCCTCTAGGAGCTCCCAAATATAACTTTGCAGATCCCATAAAAACAGTGCTACCAAGGCACTCAAAGAAAACAATGGGATAACTCTGTGTGCTGAATTCACCCATCACATAGAAATTTCTCAGAAAGCTTCTTTCTAGTTTTATCTCAGGATATTTCCTTTTCCATCATTGGCTTCCATGTGCTCCCAAATATTCCTTTGCAGATTCCATGAAAACAGTGTTAGCAAACTGCTCCATGAAAGGAAAGGTGTAACTCTGTGAGATGAACTCACACATCACAGAGAACTTTCTCAGAAAGCTTCTATCTAGTTTATAATCTGAAGATATTTCTTTTGTCACCATAGGCTTCAATGTGATCCAAAATATCCCTTCTCAGATTCTCCAAATACAGTGCTACCAAACTGTTCTCTGAAAAGAATCGTGTAAGTCAGTGGGATGAATTCACAAGTCACAAAGCAGTTTCTCAGAAAGCTTCTTTCTATTTAATATATGAGGATACTATATTGTTCACTATAGGACACAATGCGCTCCAAAATATTGCTTGGCAGATTCCACGAAAGCAGTGTTAACAAACCCCTGCATGAAAAGATAGGTGTAACACTGTGAGATGAATTCACACATCACAGAGAAGTTTCCCGGAAAGCTTCTTTCTAGTTTTTATCTGAGGATATTTCCTTTGTCACAATAGGCTTCAATGCACTCCCAAATATCTTATTGCAGATTGCACAAAAAGAGTGCTGCGAAACTGGTCAGTGAAAAGTATCGTGTAACTCTGTGAGTGGAAATAACACATCACAAAGTGGTTTCTGAGAAAGCTTCTTTCTAGTTTTTATTTGAGGATATTTCTTTTGACACCATTGGCCTCAAAGCACTCTCGAATATCCCTTTGTAGATTCCACAAAAGCAGTGTTAGCAGACTACTCCATGAAAAGAAAGGTGTAAATCTGTGAGATGAATTCACACTTCCCAAAGCAGTTGATCAGAAAGCTTCTTTTTGGTTTTTGTCTGAGGATATTTCCATCGTCACCATAGGCTTCAAGGCATGCCCAAATATCCTATTGCAGATTTCACAAAAATAGTGTTAGCAAACTGTTCCAAGAAAAGAATCGTGTAGCTACTTGAGATGAATTCACACATCACAAAGAAGTTTCTCAGAAAGCTTCTTTCTAGCTTTTATTTGGGCATAGTTCCTATGTTACCATAGGCTTCAATGCGATCCAAAATATCCCTTCTCAGATTCCCCAAAAACCATGCTCCAGGAACAGAATAGTGTAACTCTGTGAGATGAATTCATGCATCACAAATCAATGTCTCAGAAAGCTTCTTTCTAGTTTTTATCTGAGGATATTTCTTTTTTCATCATATTCTTCAATGCCCTCTGGAATATCCCATAACGCATTCCATGAAAAAAAGTGTTAGCAAACTTCTCAATGAAAAGAATGGTGTAACTCTGTGAGATGAATTCACACATCCCAAATAAATTTCTCGAAATGATTCTTTCAAGATTTTATCTTTGTCACCAAAGGCTTCAATGTGATCCAAATTATCCCTTCTCAGATTCCCCAAAAATGGTGCTACCAAAATTCTGCATTAAAAGAATCATGTAACTCTGAGAGATGAATTCACAAATCACAAAGCAGTTTCTCAGTAAGCTTCTTTCTAGTTTTATCTGAGGATATTTCCTTTTTCACCTTTTACCTCATTGTGCTCACGAATATCCCTTTGTAGATTTCAGGAAAAGAGCGTTAGCAAACTGCTTCATGAAATGAAAGGTGTAAACCTGTGAGACGAATTCAAACATCACAAAGCAGTTTCACAGAAAGCTTCTCTTTGGTTTTCATCTGAGGATATTTCCTTTTTCACTATCAGCTTCAATGTGCTCCCAAATATCCTATTGCAGATTCCTTGAAAACAGTGTTAGCAAACTGCTCAATGAAAACAATGGTATATCAGAGTAAGATGAATTCACACATCATATAGCTGTTTCTCAGAAAGCTTCTTTCTAGTTTTTATCTGAGGATATTTCCTTTTTCACCATAGGCCTCAAGGCACTCTGAAATATCACTTTGCAGATTCCACGAAAACCGTGTTAGCAAACTGCTTCATGAAGAGAAAGGTGTAACTTTGTGAGATGAATTCACACATCACAAAAAAGTTTCTCATAAAGCTTCTTTCTAGTTTTTACCTGAGTTTTTCTTTTGTCACCATAGGCTTTATTGCAATCCAAGATATCCCTTCTCAGATTCCCCCAAAACAGTGCTACCAAACTGCTACATGAAAAGAAACGTGTAACTGTGAGACGAATTCACAAATCACAAAGCAGTTTCTCAGAAAGCTTCTAACTAGTTTTTGTCTGAGGATATGTCCTTTGTTATCATAAGCTTCAATGTGCTCTGAAATATCCCATTGCAGATTAAAACAAAACAGTGTTAGCACACTGTCCAATGAGAAGAACAGTGTAACTCTGCGAGATGAATTCACACATCACAAAGCAGTTTCTCAGAGATCTTCTTTTCGTTTTTTATTCGAGAATATTTCTTTCTTCACTACAGGCCTGAATGCGCTCCCAAATATCCCTTTGCAGATTCCAGGGAAACAGGGTTAGCAAACTGCACCATGAAAAAAAATGGTGTAACTCTGTGAGATGAATTTACACATCACAAAAAACTTTCTCAGAAAGCTTCTATAAAATTTTAATCTTAGAATATTTTCTTTGTCACCATAGACTGCAATACAATCCATATTATCCCTTCTCAGATTCCCCAAAAACAGTGCTACCAAACTTCTGCATGAAAAGAATCATGTAACTCTGAGAGATGAATTTACAAATCACAAAGTGGTTTCTCAGTAAGCTTCTTTCTAGTTTTGTCTGAGGATATTTCCTTTTTCACCTTTTGCCTCAATGTGCTCACAAATATCCCCTTGTAGAATCCAGGAAAATAGTGTTAGCAAACTGCTCCATTAAAAGAAAGGTGTAAACCTGTGAGATGAATTCACACACCACAAAGAAGTTTCACAGAAAGATTCTTGGTTTTTATCTGAGGATATTTCCTTTGTTACTATAGGCTTCAATGTGCTCCAAAATATCCTACTGCAGATTAATCAAAAACAGGGTTATCAAACTGCTGAATGAAAAGGATGGTGTAGCACTGTAAGATGAATTCACACATCACAAATCTGTTTCTCAGAAAGCTTCTTTCTAGTATTTATCTGAGGATATTTTCTTTTTCACTACAGGCCTCAAGGTGCTCCAGAATATCTCTTTGCAGATTCCATGAAAACCAGGTTAGCAAACTGCTCCATGAAATGAAATGTGTAAATCTGTGAGATATAACCATACATCACAAAGCAGTTTCTCTGAAAACTTCTTTCTAGTTTTTATCTGAGTTTTTCCTTTGTCACCATAGGCTTCAATGCAATCCAAAAGATCTCATCTCAGATTTCTCAAAAACAGTGGTACCAAACTGCTACATGAAAAGAAACGTGTAGCCCTGTGAGACAAATTCACAAGTCACAAAGCAGTTTCTTAGAAAGCTTCTTACTAGTTTTTGTCTAAGGATATTTCCTTTGTCACCATAAGCTTCAATGTGCTCCGAAATATCCCATTGGAGATTCCACCAAAACAGAGCTAGCAAACTGCCCAATGAGAAGAACAGTGTAACTCTATGAGATGGATTCACACATCACAAAGAAGTTTCTCAGAGAGCTTCTTTTCGGTTTTTATTTGAGGATATTTCCTTTTTCATTACAGGCCTGAATGCACTCCCAAATATCCCTTTGCAGACTCCAGGGAAAACGTTTTAGTAAACTGTACCATGAAAAGAATGGTGTAACTCTGTGAGATGAATTCGAACATCACAAAGAACTTTTCCAGAAAGCTTCTGTCTAATTATTATCTGAGGATATTTCCTATGTCACCCTAGGTTTCAATGCTATCCAAAATATCCCTTCTCAAATTAACCAAAAACCGTGCTGCCAATCTGATCCATGAAAACGGCCGTGTATCTCTGTGAGACGAATTAACACAGCATGAAGCAGTTTCTCAGAAAGCTTCACTGTAGTTTTTACATGAAGTTATTTCCTTTGTCACCATAAGGTTCAATGTATTCTGAAATACTTCATTGCAGAATCCAAGAAAACTGTACTAGAAAACTGCTCAATGAAAAGAACAGTGTAACACTGTGAGATGAATTCACACATGGCAAAGTACTTTCTCAGAAAGCTTCTTTCTTGTTTTAATAGAGGATATTTCCTTTCTCACCATAGGCCTCAATGCACTCCAAAATATTCCTTTGCAAATTCCACGAAAACAGTGTTAGCAAACTGCTCCATGGAAAGAAAGATGTAACTCTGTGAGATGAATTTACAAATCACCAAGCAGTTTCTCAGAAAGCTTGTTTCTAGTTTTTGTCTGATGATATTTCCTTTGTCACCATCAGCCTCAATGTGCTCCGAGATATTACATTCCAGATTCCAAGAAAATAGTGTTGGCAAATTACACAATGAAAAGAACAGTGTAACTCTGTGAGGTGAATTCACATATCACAAAACAGTTTCTCAGAAAGCTTCTTTCTATTTTTATCTGAGGATATTTTCTTTTTCATAATAGGTCTCAATATGCTCGTGAGTAGCTTTGCAGATTCCATGAAAATAGTGTTAGCAAACTGCTCCATGAAAAGAAAGGTGTAAATCTCTGAGATGAATTCACACATCACATAGAAGTTTCTCAGAAAGTTTCTTTTTGTTTTTTGCTGACGATATTTTCTTTGTCACCATAAGCTTCAATGCACTCCAAAATATCCCATTGTGGATTACAAGAAAACAGTGCTACCAAACTGCTCCATGAAAAGTGTCGTGTAACACTGTGAGATGAATTCACATATCACAAAGCCGTTTCTCAGAAAGCTTCTTTCTAGTTTTTGTCTGAGGATATTTCCTTTTTCATAATAGACCTCAAAGCACTCATGAGTACCTTTGCAGACTCCACAAAAATAGTGTTAGCAAACTGCTCCATGAAAAGAAAGGTGTAAATCTCTGAGATGAATTCACACATCACAAAGCAGTTCCTCAAAAGGTGTCTTTTTGGTTTGTGTCAGAGGATATTTAGTTTGTCACCATAGGCTTCAATGCACTCCCAAATATCCTATTGCAGATTCTCCAAAAACAGTGCTACCAAACGGATCCATGAAAAGAATCATGTAATTCTGAGAGATGAATTAACACATCACTAAGCGGTATCTCAGAAAGCTTCTTTCTAGTTTTTATATGACGATATTTCCTTTGTCACCATAACCTTCAATGAGGTCTGAAATATCTGATCTGATTCCAGATGCCAAGAAAACAGTGTTCGCAAACTACTCAATGAAAGCAACATTGTAACTCTCTGAGGTGATTTCACACATCACAAAGCAGTTTCTCAGAAAGCTTCTTTCAAGTTTTATTCTGAGGATATTTCCTTTGTCACCACCGGCTTCAATGCAATTCCAAATATCCCTTCTCCAATTCCCCAAAAACAGTGCTAATAAACTTCATCATGAAAAGTGTGGTGTAACTCCATCAGGTGAATTCTCACATCACAAAACTGTTTCTCAGAAAGCTTCTTTGTACTTTTTATCTGAGGATAATTCCTTTTTCACCATATTCCTCAATGCGCTCCAGAATATCCCTTTGCAAATTCCATGAAAACAGTTTTAGAAAACTGCTTCAAGAAAAGAATCATGCTACTCTATGAGATGAATGCACATATCAAAAAGCAGTATCTTGGAAAGCTTCTATTTAGTTTTTATCTGAGAATATTCCATTTGTCACCATAGGCTTCAATGTTGTCCAAAATATCCCTTCTCAGATTCCCCAAAAACAGTGCTACTATGCTTGGACATGGAAAGAATCATGTATGTCTATGAGATGAACTCACAAGTCAGAAAGCATTTGCGTAAGAAGCTTCTTTCTAGTTTTTGCCTGAGGATATTTCCTTTGCCACCATAGGCTTCAATGCACTCCCAAATATCCTATACCAGATTCCACGAAAACAGTTTTACCAAACTGCTCCAAGAAAAGAATTGTGCTACTCTGTGAGATGAATCCACACATCACAAAGAAGTTTATCAGAAAGCTTCCTTCTCATCTTTAACTGAGGGTATTTCCTTTTTCACCATAGGCTTCAAGACAATCAAAACTATCCCCTCTCACATTCCCTAAAAACAGTGCTATTAAACTTCTCCATTGAAAGAATGGTGTAACTCTGTGAGATGAATTCAAAAATCACAAAGCAGTTTCTCAGAAAGCTTCCTTCTATTTTTTTTTATAAGGATACTTCCTTTGTCACCATAACCTTCAATGTGCTCTGAAATATCCGATTGCAGATTCCAAGAAAATAGTGTTAGCAAACTGCTTAATGGAAACAACATTGTAACTCTCTGAGATGAATTCACACATCACAAAGCAGTTTCTCAGAAAACTTCTTTCTAGTTTTTATGTGAAGATATATCCTTTTTTACCATAGACCCCAATATGCTCCCCAATATCAATTTACAGTTTCCATGAAAGCAGTGTTAGCAAAATGCTCCTTGAAAGGAAACATGTAACTCTATGAAGTGAATTCACACATCATGATGAACCTTCTCAGAAAGCTTCTTTCTAGTTTTGATCTGAGGATATTTCTTTTGTCACCATAGGCTTCAAAGCAATTAAAAATATCCCTCCTCAGATTCCCCCAAAACAGTGCTACCAAACTGATCCATGAAAAGAATCTTGTAATTCTGTGAGATCAATAAACCCATCACAAATCAGTTTCTCAGAAATATTTTTTCTAGTTTTTATATGAGGATATTTCCTTTGTTACCATAAACTAAAATGCGTTCCCAAATAAACAATTGCAGATTCCAAGAAAACAGTGTTAACAAACTCCTCAATGAAAACAACAGTGTAACTGTGTGAGATGAATTCACACATAAAAAAGCAGTTTCTAAGAAAACTTCTTTTTTCTTTTTATCTGAGGATATTTCCTTTGTCACCATAGGCTTCAATGTGATCCAAATTATCCCTTCTCAGATTCCCAAACAATGGTACTACCAACTGCTCTATGAAATGAATCATGTAACCCTGTGAGATGAGTTAACACATCACCAATCAGTTCCTCAGGAAGTTTCTTTCTAATTTTTTTCTGAGGATATTTCCTTTTCCACCCTAGCCTTCAATGCACTCCCAAATACCCTTCTCAGACAGCACAAAAACAGCGATACCAAAGTGCTCCCCTAACAGAGACACTTAGCTCTATGAGATTAATGCACACATCACAAAGGAGATTCTCAGAAAGCTTCTCTCCACGTTTTAACCTGAAAATATTTCCTTTCTCACCACTGGATTCTGTGCACTCCCGAATATCCCTTTGCAGATTCCACATAAACTGTGTTACCGAAGTGCTCAATGAAAAGAAAGGTGTAACTCTGTGAGATGAATTCACCCATCACAAAGCAGTTTCTCAGAAAGCTTCTTTCTAGTTTAAATCAGAAGATATTTCCTTTTTCACCATAGGCTTCAATATGCCCCCAAATATCTCCTCTCAGATACCACAAAACAGTGATGCTGAACTGCTCAATCAACAAAAAGTTTAAGCTCTATGAGATGAACACACACATCACAAAACTGTTTCTCGAAAATCTTCTCTCCAGTTTTTATCTGAAGTTATTGCCTTTTTCACCATAGACCTCTAGGAGTTCCTGAATATCTCTTTGTAGATTCCTTAAAAACAGTGCTAGTAAACTGCTCAAAGAAAAGAATGGTGTAACATGGTGTGATGAATTCACCCATCAAAAAGAAATTTCTCAGAAAGCTTCTTTGTAGTTTTTATCTCAGGATATTTCCTTTTCCACCGTCAGCTTACATGCACTCCTAAAATAACTCTTCTCAGACACCACAAAAAACAGTGCTAACAAACTGATCCATGAAAAGAATCCTGTAACATTGTGAGATGAATTAACACATCACAAATCGGGTTCTCATAAAGCTTCTTTCCGGTTTTTATATGAGTATATTTCCTTTGTCACCATTAGCTTCAAAGTGCTCCATAATATCCCATTGCACATTCCAAGAAAACAGTGTTAGCAAACTATACAATGAAAAGAACAGTGTAACTCTGTGAGATGAATTCACACATCACAAAGCAGTTTCTCAGAATTCTTCTTTTTGGTTTTAATCTGAGGATATTTCCTTTTCCACCATAGGCTTCAATGTGCTCCCAAATATCCCTTCTTGGACACCACAAAAACAGTGATGCCAAAGTGCTCCCTTAACAGAAAAGTAGAGCTCTATGAGGTGAATGCACACATCACAAAGGAGTTTGTCCAAAAGCTTCTCTCCAGTTGTTACCTGAAGATATTTCTTTTTTCACCTTGCACCCCTATGTGCTCCAAAATATCCCTTTGCAGATTCCACAAAAACAGTGCTAACAAATTGCTCCATGAAAAGAATGATGTAACTCTGTGAGATATATTGACCCATCAAAAAGCAGTTTCTCAGAAAGCTTCTGTGTCGTTTGTATCTGAGGATATTTCCTTTTCTCCATAGGCCTAAATGCGCTCCCATATATCCCTTTGCAAATTCCATGAAAACAGTGTTAGCAGCCTGCTACATGAATAGAAATGTGTAACTCTGTGAAGTGAATTCACTAATCACAAAGCAGTTTATCAGGAAGCTTCCTTCTAGTTTTCTTTTGAGGACATTTTCTTGGTCACCACTGGCATCAATGTGATGTGACATATCACTTCTGAGATTCCTTAAAAACAGTGCTACCAAACTGCTCCATGAAAAGAATCGTGCAACTCTGTGAGATGAATTCAGAAATCACAAAGCAGTTTCTCAGAAGCTTCTTTCTAGTGTTTGTCTGAGAATATTTCCTTTCTCACCTTAAGCTTCAATGTACTCCAAAATATCCCATTGCAGATTACAAGAAAACAGTGTTAACCTACTACTCAATGAAAAGAACAGTGTAACTTTGTGATATGAATTCACATATCACTAAGCAGTTTCTCACAGAGCAGTTTTCTAGTTATTATTTGAGGATATTTCCTTTTTCACAATAAGCTTCAATGTACTCCCAAATATCCTATTGCAGATTACATGAAAACAATGTTAGCATACTGCTCAATGAAAAGAGTGGTGTAACTCTGTGAGATGAATTCACACATCACAAAGTAGTTTCTCAGAAAGCTTCTTTTTGGTTTTTATCTGATTATACTTCCTCTCTCACAATAGCACCATAGGCTTCAATGCACTCCCAAGTATATTTTACAGATTCTATGAAATCAATGTTATCAGAATACCCAATGAAAACTACAGTGTATCTCTGTCAGATGAATTCACACATCACAAAGCAGTTTCTCAGACAATTTCTTTCTAGTTTTTATCTGGGGATATTTCCTTTTTCACTATAGTCCTCAATGAGCTCCCAAATATTCCTTTGCAGATTCCACAAAAGCAGTGTTAACAAACTGCTCAATGAAAAGAAAGGTACAACCCTGTGAGATGAATTCACCCATCACAAAGGACTTTCTCAGAAAGCTTCTTTCTATTTTTTATCTGAGGATATTTCCTTTTTCACCATATGCTTCATTGCAATCTAAAATATCCCTTATCAGATTCCCCAAAAATAGTGCTACCAAACTGCTCCATGAAAAGAATCGTGTAAATCTGTGAGATGAACTCACACATCACAAAGCAGTTTCTCAGAAAGATTCTTTCTAGTTTTTATATACGGATATTTCCTTTTAAACCATAGGATTCAATGCGCTCCTAAATATCCCTTCTCAGACACCATAAAAACACTGATGCCAAAGTGCTCCCTCAACAGAAATGATTATCTCTTTGAAATGAATGCACAAATCACAAAGGATTTTCTCTGAAAGCTTCTCTCCAGTTTTTACCTGGAGAATTTTCTTTTTTCACCTTAGGCCTCTATGTGCTCCTAAATATCCCATTACAGATTCAACAAAACAGTGTTACCAAACTGCTCAATGAAAAGAAAGATTTGACTCTGAGATGAACCCACCCAACTCAAAACAGTCTCTCAGAAAGTTTCTTTCTAGTTTTTATCTGAAGGTATTTCCTTTTTCACCTTAGGCTTCTCCGTGCTCTGAATATCCTTTTGTAGATTCCTCAAAATCAGGGTTAACAAACTGCTCCATGAAAAGAGTAGTTACTCTGGGAGATGAATTCACCCACCACAAAGAAATTTCTCAGAAAACTCCTTTCTAGCTCTAGTCTGTGCAGCATATTTACTTTTCCACCATCAGCCTCAATGCATTCCCAAATAACCCTTCTCAGACACCACAAAAACAGTGATGCCAAACTGTTCAATCAACAAAATGGTTTATCTCTCTGAGGCGAATACACACATCACAAAATAGTTTCTCAAAAACCTTCTCTCCAGTTTTTATCTGCAGATATTTCCTTTTTCACCATCAGCCTCTACAAGCTCCAGAAAATCATTTGCAGATTCCCCAAATACAGTGCTACCATACTGCTAAATGAAAAGAAAGGTGTAACTCTGTGAGATGAATTCATGAATCACAAAGCAGTTTCTCATAAAGCTTCTTTCTAGTTTTTGTCTGAGGATGTTTCTTTTGTCACTGTAGGCTTCCAGTCACTCCCAAATATCCCTTTGCAAATACCAGGAAAGCAGTTTTAACAAACAGCTCTATGAAAAGAAAAGTGTAACTCAGTGAGATGAACTCACACATCCCAAAGAACTTTCTCAGAAAGCTTCTTTACGTTTTTATCTGAGTATATTTCCGTAGTCACCAAAGGCTTCGATGCAATCCAAAATATCCCATCTCAGATTAAACAAAAACAGTGCTACCAAACTGCTCCTTGAAAAGGATCATATAACTCTGTGAGACGAATTAAAACATTACAAAACGGTTTCTCAGAGAGCTTCTTTCTAGTTTTTATATGAGGATATTTCCTTTATCACCATAAGCTTCAATGCGCTCCTAAATATCCCATTGCAGATTACAAGTAAACGGTGTTAGCAAACTGCTCAATCAAAATAACAGTGTAACTCTGTGAGATGACTTTACACATCAGAAAGCAGTTTCTGAGAAAGCTTCTTCTAGTTTTTATGTGAGGCTATTTCCTTTTTCAGCATAGGCCTCAAAGCACTCACAAATATCTCTTGGTGTATTCCAAAAAAAAAAAAAAAACGGTGTTAGCAAACTGATACATGAAAAGAAAGGTGCAACTCTGTGAGATGAATTCACAAATCACAAAGCAGTTTCTCAGAAAGCTTCTTTTTGATTTTTGGCTGAGGATATTTCCTTTGTCACCATAGGCTTCAATGCACTCCCAAATATCCTATTGCAGATTTCTCGAAAAGAGTGTTATCAAATTGCTCAATGGAAACAACATTGTAACTCTGAGATGAATTCACATGTGATGAAGCAGTTTCTCATAAATCTTCTTTCCAGTTTTTAATTGAGGATATTTCCTTTGTCTCCATAGGCTTCAATGTGACCCAAAATAATCCTTCTCAGATTCCCCAAAAATGGTGCTAAAAATCTATTCCATGAAAAGAATGGTGTAACTCTGTGAGATGACTTTACGTATCAAAAAGATATTTCTCAGCAAACTTCCTTCTAGTTTTAATCTGAGGATATTTTCCTTTTCACCATTTTAATCAATGCACTCCCCAGTATCCCATAGCAGATTAAACGAAAAAGGTGTTAGCAAACTTTTCAATGAAAAGAATGGTATAACTCTGTGAGATGAATTCTCACATCACAAAGCAGTTTAACAGAAAGCTACTTTTTGGACTTTTATCTGTGGATATTTCCTTTGTCACCATAGGCTTCAATGCACTCTGAAATATCCTATTGCACATTGCACAAAAACAGTGTTATCAAACTGCTCACTGAAAAGAATGGTGAAACTCTGTAAGATGAAATCACACATCACAAAGCTGTTTTTCAGTTGGCTTCTTTCTAGTTTTTATCTGAGTAAGTTCATTTTTCACTATAGGCATCAAAGGGCTCTGGAGTAATCCATTGCAGATTCCATGAAAACAGTGTTGGCAAACTGCTCCACGGAAAGAGAGGTGTGACACTGTGAGATGAATTCACACATCATAAAGACCTTTCTCAGAAAGCTTCTTTCTAGTTTTGATCTGAGGATATTTCCTTTGTCACCATAAGCTTCAGTGCGATCCAAAATATTCCTTCTCAGATTCCCAAAAACAGTGCTACCAAACTGCTCCATGAAAAGAATGGTGTAACTCTTTGAGATGAGTTCACACATCACAAAACTGCTTCTCACAAAGCTTCTTTCTAGTTTTTATATGCGGATATTTCCTTTAAAGCCAGAGGCTTCAATGTGTTCCCAAATATCCCTTCTCAGACACCACAAAAACAGTGATGCCAAAGTGCTCCCTCAACAGAAACGTTTAACTCAGTGAGATGAATGCACACATCACAAAGGAGTTTCTCAGAGAGCTTCTCTCCAGTTTTTACCTGAAGATATTTCCTTTTTCACCATTGGACTCTTTGCACTCCCGAATATCCCTTTGCAGATTCCACAAAAACAGTGTTACCAAACTGCTCAATGAAAATAAATGTGTAACTCTGTGAGATGAATTCACCCATCACAAAGCAGTTTCTCAGAAAACTTCTTTCTAGGTTAAATCTGAGGATATTTCTTTTTCACCATAGGCTTCAATGTGATCAAAAATCACTCCTCTCAGATACCACCAAAACAGTGATGCAGAACTGCTCAATCAACATAAAGTTTAAACTCTTTGAGATGAATACACAATTCACAAAACCATTTCTCGAAAACTTTGTCTCTAGTATTTATCTGAATTTATTTCTTTTTCCACCGTAGGCCTTCAGGAGTTTCTGAATATCCCTTTGCAGATTCCATAAAAGCAGTGCTACCAAACTGCTCAAAGAAAACAAAGTTATAACTTTGTGTGATGAATTCAGCCGTCACAGAGAAATTTCTCAGAAATCTTCTTTCTAGTTTTTATCTCAGGATATTTCTTTTCCACCATGGGCTGTCATGTGCTCCCAAATATCCCTTCTCAGACACCACAAAAACAGTGATGCCAAAGTACTCTCTCAACAGAAAGCTTTACCTCTATGAGATGAATGCACACATCACAAAAGGGTTACCAGAAACTTTCTCTCCAGTTTTTACCTGAAGATAATTCCTTTTTCAACATTGGCCTCTATCTGCTCCCAAATATCTCTTTGCATAGTCCACAAAAACATTGTTAACAAACTGCTCAATGAAAAGAAAGATTTAACTCTGTGACATGAATTCACCCATCACAAAACGGTCTCTCAGAAATCTTCTTTATAGCTTTTATCTTTGCAAATTTACTAATCCACCATCAGCCTCAATGCACTCCCAACTATCCCTTCTCTAACAACACAAAAACAGTGATGCCAAACTGCTCAATCAACAAAATGATTTATCTCTAGGAGGTGAATGCACACATCACAAAACAGTTTCTCAAAAATCTTCTCTCCAGTTTTTATCTGAAGATATTTCCTTTTTCACCATATTCCTCTATGAGCTCCTGAAAATCCCTTTGCAGTTTGCCCAAAAATAGTGCTACCAAACTACACAATGAGAAGAAAGATGGAACTCTCTGAGATGAATTCACCCATGAAAAAGCAGTTTCTCAGAAAGCTTCTTTATAGTTTTTCTCTAATGATATTTCCTTTTTCACCATAGGCCTCAAGGTGCTCCCAAGTATCCCTTTGCAGATACCAGGAAAGCAGTGTTAGCATGCTGCTCCATAAACATAAAGGTGTAACTATGTGAGATGAATTCACACTTCACGAAGAACTTTCTCAGAAAGCTTCTTTCTGTCTTTTATCTGAGGATATTTACTTTGTCATCTTATGTTTCAATGTGATCCAAAATATCCCTTCTTAGATTCCCCAAAAACAGTGCTACCAAACTGAACCATGAAAAGAATCATGTAACTGTGTGAGTTGAATTAACAAATCACAAAGCAGTTTCTCAGAAAACTTCTTTCTAGTTTTAATATGAGGATACTTCCTTTTTTGTCATAAGCTTCAAACCATCCTGAAATAGCCCATTGTGGATTCCAAGAATACAGTGTTAACAAGCTGATCAATGAAAAGAAAGATATAACTCTGTGTGATGAATTCGCACATCACAAAGCAGTTTGTCAGAAAGATTCCTCCTAGTTTTTATCTGAGGATATTTAGTTTTTCACCATTGGCCTAAAAGCGTTCAAAATGTCCCTTTGCAGATTCCACGAAAACAGTGTTTGCCAACTGCTCCATGAAAAGAAATGTGTAACTCTGTGAGCTGAATTCACACATCACAAAGAACTTTCTCAGAAAGCTTCTTTCTATTTTTTATCTGAGGATATTTCCTTTGTCACCCTAGGCTTCAATGTGATCCAAAATATCCCTTCTCAGATTCCCCAAAAACAGTGCTACCAAACTGCTCCATGAAAGGAATGGTGTAACTCTGTGAGATTAATTCACACATCACAAAACTGCTTGTCAGAAAACTTCTTTCTAGTTTTTTTCTGAGGATATTTCCTTTGCCATCATACACTTCAATGTGCTCCAAAATATGCTATTGTAGATTCTACAAAAACAGCATTAACAAAATGCTGAATGAAAAAGAACAATGTCACTCTGTGACATGAAGTCACACAACACCAACCAGTTTCTCAGAAAGATTCTTTCTCGGTTTTATCTGAAGATATTTCTTTATTCACTATAGGCCTCAATGCACTCCCATATATTCATTTGCAGATTCCTCGAAAACAGTGGTAGCAAACTGCTTGATGACAAGTAAGGTGTACCTCTTGAGGTAAATTCACACATCACAAACAACTTCCTCAGAAAGCTTCGTTCTAGTTTTTGTTTGAGGATATTTCCTTTTCCACCATAGGCTTCATGTGCTCCCAAATATCCCTTCTCAGACACCACAAAAACAGTGATGCCAAAGTGCTCCCTCAACAGAAACATTTAACTCTATTAGATTAATGCACACATCACAAAGGAGTTTCTCAGAAAGATTCTCTCTTGTTTTTGCCTGAAGATACTTCTTTTTTCATCATTGGACTCTAGGCGCTCCCGAATATCCCTTTGCAGATTCCACAAAAGCAGTGTTACCAAACTGCTCAATGAAAAGAAAGGTGTAACTCAGTGAGTTGAATTCACAAATCACAAAACAGTTTCTCAGAAAGTTTCTTTCTTTTTTGTCTGGATATTTTCTTTTTCGCCATTGGCCTCAATGCGCTCAAAAATATCCCTTTACAGATTCCACAAAAATAGTGTTAGCAAACTGCTCCATGAAAAAAGAAATGTGTAAATCTGTGACGTGAATTCACACTTTACAACGCAGTTTCTCAGAAAGCTTCTGTTTGGTTTTTGTCTGAGGATATTTCCTTTGTCACCATAGGCTTCAATGCGCTCCCAAATATCCTATTGCTGATTCCATGAAAAGAGTGTTATCAAACTGCTCAATGAAAACAATGGTATAATTCTGTAAGATGAAATCACACATCACAAATCAGTTTCTCAGAATGCTTTTTTCTAGTTTTTATCTGAGTATATTTCCTTTTTCAGTATAGGTCTCAGTCAGCACCAAAATATCCCTTTGCAGATTCCACGAAAACCATGTTAGTAAATTGCACCATGAAAGAAAGGTGTAACTCTGTGAGATGAATTCACACATCAAAAGAAATATCTCAGAAAGCTCCTTTCTGTTTTTTTGTTTGAGGATATTTCCTTTGTCACCATAAGCATTAATGCACTCTGAAATATCGCATTGCAGTTTCCAAGAAAACTGTATTAGCAAACTGTTCAATGAAATGAACAGTGTAACTCTGTGAGATGAATTCACACATCACAAAATAGTTTCTCAGAAAGCTTCTTTGCAGTTTTTTTCTAAGGATATTTCCTTTTTCACCATAGGCCTAAATTTGTCCCCAAATAACCCTTTGCAGATTCCACAAAAACAGTGTTAGCAAACGGCTCCATAAAAAGAAAGGTGTAACTCTATGAGATGAATTCACACTTCACAAAGAACTTTCTCAGAATGCCTCTGTCTAGTTTTTATCTGAGGATATTCCCTTTGTCACCATAGGCTTCTATGAAACCCAAAATATTCCTTTTCAGATTCCCCAAAAACAGTGCTAACAAATTGCCCCATGAGAAGAATCGTGTAACTCTGTGGGATGAATTCACAAATCACAAAGCAGTTTCTACTGCTTCTTTCTACTTTTTGTCTTACGATATTTCCTTTGTCACCATAAGCTTCAATGTGCTCTGAAATATTCCATTGCACATTCCAAGAAAACAATGTTAACAAACTGCTCATTAAAAAGAACAGTGTAACTCTGTGAAATGAATTGACACATCACAAAGTAGTTTCTCCAAAAGATTCTTTCTAATTTTTATCTGAGGATATTTCTCTTTTTACAGCAGGCCTCAATGAGCTCCCAAATATACCTATGCAGTTTCCACGAAAACAGTGTTAGCAAACTGCTCCATGAAACGAAAGGTGTAACCCTGTGAGATGAAAAAACAGATCACAAAGAACTTTCTCAGAAAGCTTATTTCTAGTTTTTATCTAAGGCTGTTTCCTTTGTCACCATTGGCTTCAATGCAATACAAAATATCCTTCCTCAGATTCCCCAAAAACAGGGTTACCAAACTGATTCATGAAAGGAATTGTGTAACTCTGTTAGATGATTTCACACATCACAAAAATTATCACATAAAGCTTTCTAGTATTTTCTGGGAATATTTCTTTGACACTCTTGACTTCAATGCGATCCAAAATATCCCCTCTCAGATTCCCCAGAAAGAGGCTACCAAACTTCTCCATGAAAAGAACAGTGTAACTCTGTGAGATGAATTCAAACATCACAAAGAAATTTCTCAGAATGTAACTTTATAGATTTTATCTAAGGATATTTCGTTTGTCACCATAGGCTTCAATGCAATTCAAAATATCTCTTCTCTGAATCCCCCAAAAAACTGCAACCAAACTGATCCTAGAAAACGTTTGTGAAACTCTGTGAGATGAATTAACACATCACAAAGGAGTTTCTAGGAAAACTTCTTTTTGGTTTTTATTTGAGTATATTTCCTTTGCAAATGTAGGCTTCAATGCACTCCGAAATATCCCTTTGTAGATTCCACAAAAAAACAGTGTGAGCAAACTGCTCAATGAAAACAACGGTTTAACTCTGTTAGCTGAATTCACACAACACAAAGCAGTTTCTCAGAAAGATTCTTTCTAGTTTTTATCTGAGGATATTTCCTTTTTTACCATTGGCCTCAATGCACTCCCAAATATTCCTTTGCAGATTCCACGAAAACAGTGTTAACAAACTGCTCCATGAAAAGAAAGGTGGTCATCTTTGAGATTAATTCACACATCACAAAGGACTTTCTCACAAAGCTTCTTTCTGATTTTTATCTGAGGATACTCCCTTTGTCACCACAGGCTTCAATCTGATCCAAAATATCCCTTCTCAGATTCCCCAAAAACGTTGCTAATAAACTGTTCCTTGAGAAGATTCATGTAACTCTGTGAGATGAATTCACGAATCACAAAGCAATTTCTCAGAAAGATTCTTTCTAGTTTTTTTCTGAGGATGGTTCCTTTGTCCCATAAGCTTCAATGTGCTCCAAAATATCCCTTTGCAGACCCCAAGAAAACAGTGTTAGCAAACTTCTCAATGAAAGGAACATTTTAACTCTGTGAGATGAATTCACACATCACAAAGCAGTTTCTCAGTAAGCTTCTTTCTAGTTATTATCTGAGGATATTTGCTTTTTCACAATAGGCCTCAATGCGCTACTAAATATCCCTTTGGAGATTCCATGATAATGTTGTTAGCAAACTTCTCAAAGAAAGGAACATTTTAACTCTGTGGTGTGAGTTCACACATCACAAAGCAGTTTCTCAGAATCCTACTTTCTACTTAATACCTGAGGTTATTTCCTTTTTCAACATAGGCCTCAATACACCCACAGATATCCCTTTTCAGATTCCACAAAAATGGTATTATCAAACTGCTGCATGAAAAAGAAAGGTAAAACTCTGTGAGATAAATTCACAAATCAAAGGAACGTTCTCAGAAAGCTTCTTTCTAGTTTTTAGCTGAGGATATTTCCTTTGTAATTATAGGCTTCAATGTGCTCTGAAACATCCTATTGCAGATTTCAAGAAAACAGTATTAGCAAACTGTTCAATGAAAAGAACGGTGTAACTCTGTGAGATGAATTCACACATCACAAAGTAGTTTATGTGAAAGCCTCTTTTTGATTTCTACCTGAGAATATTTCCTTTGTCACCATAGGCTTCAATGCACTCTAAAATATCCTATTGCAGATTCCACAAAAACATTGTTAGAAAACTGTTCAATGAAAAGTATGGTGTAACTCTGTGAGATGAATTCACACACCACAAAGCAGTTTCTCAGAAAGTTTCTTTCTAGGTTTTATCTGAAGATATTTCCTTTTTCACTATAGATCTCAATGCAGTCCCAAATATCCCTTTGTAGAATCCACGAAAACACTGTTACCAAACAGCTCCATGAAAAGAATTGTGTAACTCTGTGACACGAAGTAACGCATCACAAAGTGGTTTCAAAGAAAGGTTCTTTCTGGTTTTTATATGAGGATATTTCCTTTTCCAATGTTGGCTTTAGTACGCTCCCAAATATCCCATCTCAGGTACCACAAAAACCTTGATGTCAAAGTGCTTCCTCCACAGAAATGCTACCTCTATGAGATTAATGCGAATATCACAAAGGAGTTTCTCTAAAATATTCTCTCCTGTTGTTACCTAGAGAAATTTCTTTTTTCATCTTAGGCCTCTATGTGCTCTCAAATATCCCTCTGCAGATTCCACAAAAACAGTGCTAACATACTGCACCATGAAAGGATTGATGTAACCCTGTGAGAAAAATTGATCAATCAGAAAGAAGTTGGGAACTCATCAATGTAAAGGACAGTGTATCTCTGTGAGATGAACTCACACATCACAAAGCAGTTTCTCAGAAAGCTTCTTTCTGTTTTTTATCTGAGGGTATTTCCTTTTTCACTCTAGGCCTCAATGTGCTCCCAAATATCCCTTTACAGATTCCACGAAAACAGTGTTAGCAAACTGCTCCATGAAAGGAAAGGTGTAACTCTGTGAGATGAATTCACACATGACAAAGAACTTTCTCAGAAAGCTTCTTTCTAGCTTTTATCTTAGGATATTTCCTTTGCCACCTTAGGCTTCAATGCAATTAAAAATATCCCTTCTCACATTCCCTAAAAATAGTAATACCAAACTGCTCCATGAAAAGATTCGTGTAACTCTGGGAGATGAATTAACTCATGATAAAGCGTTTTCTCAGATAGCTTCGTTCTAGTTTTTATCTGAGGATATTTCCTTTTCTACCATAGGTTGCAATGTGCTCCCAAATATCCCTTGTCAGACACCACAAAAACAGTGATGCCAAAGTGCCCCCTCAACAGAAACGTTTAACTCTATGAGATGAATTCACACATCATGAGGGAGTTTCTCCAAAAGCTTCTCTCCAATTGTTACCTGAAGAAATTTCTTTTTTCACCTTAGGCCTCTATGCACTTCCAATTATCCCTCTGCAGATTCCATAAAAACAGTGCTTAAAAACTGCTCCATGAAAAGAATGATGCAACTCTGTGAGATAAATTGACCCATAACAAAGAAGTTTCTCAGGAATCTTCTTTCTAGTTTTTGTGTGAGGATATTTCCTTTTCTACCATAGACTTCAATGCGTTCTCAGATATCCCTTCTCAGACACCACAAAAACAGTGATGCGAAAGTGCTCCCTCAACAGAAACGTTTACCTCTATGAGATGAATACACACATCACAAAGGAGTTCTGTGAAAGCTTCTTTCTCATTTTTATCTGAGGGTAATTCCCTTTTCACCGTATTCCTCAGTGCGCTCCAGAATATCCCATCGCAGATTAAATGAAAAAAGTGTTAGCAAGCTGCTCAATGAAAAGAACAGTGTAACACTGTAAGATGAATTCATACATCACAAAGTTTCTCAGAATGCTTCTTTTTGTTTTTTTATCTGAGGATATTAGTTTTTCATCAAAGGCCTCAATGCAGTCTGAAATATCCCCTTGAAGATTACATCAAAACAGTTTTAGCAAACTGCTCCATGGAAAGAAAGATGTAACTCTGTGAGATGAATTCACACATCACAAAGAACTTTCTCAGAAAGTTTCTTTCTAGATTTATCTGGGGACATTTCCTTTTCAACATAGGCTTCAATACGATCCAAAATATCCCTTCTCAGATTCCCCAAAAAGAGTGCTACCAAACTGCTCAATGAAAAGAATCGTGTAACCCTGTGTGATGAATTAACACGCCACAAAGCAGTTTCTCAGAAAACTTCTTTCCAGTTTTCCTCTAAGGATATTTCTGTTGTCACAATACGCTTCAATGGGCTCTGAAATATGCCTTTGCAGATTCCAAGGAAACAGTGTGAGCCTACCACTCAATTAAAGGAACAGTGTAACTCTGTGAGATGAATTCACACATCACAAAGCAGTTTCTCAGAAAGCATCTTTTTGGTTTTTATCAGAGGATATTTCCTTTGTCACCATAGGCTTCAATGCGCTCAGAAATATCCTATTGCAGATTCCATGAAAACAGTGTTATTAAACTGCTCAGTGAAAAGGACCGTGTAACTCTGTGAGAGGAATTCACACATCAAAAAGTAGTTTCTCAGAAAGCTTCTTTCTCGTTTTTTTCTGATGATATTTCCTTTTTCACTCTAGGCCTCAAAGCGCTCCCAAATATCCCTTTGCAGATTCCACGAAAACAGTGTCAGCAAACTGCTCCATGAAAAGAAATATGTAACTCTGGGAGATGAATTCACATATTGCAAAGAAGTTTCAGAGAAAGTTTCTTTTGCGGTTTTGTCTGAGGATATTTTGTGTGTCACCAGAGGCTTCAATGCACTCTGAAATATCTTGTTGCAGAATCCAAGAAAACAGTGTTAACAAACTGCTCCACGAAACTAGTGGTGTAATTCTATGAGATGAATTCTCACATCACAAAGCATTTTCTCAGAAAGCTTCTTTCTAGTTTTTATCTGAAGATATTTCCTTTTTCACCATAGGTCTCAACTCGCTCCCAAATATCACTTTGTAGATAGCACACTAACATTGTTAACAAACTGTTCCATGAAAAGAAAGGTGTTACTCTGTGAGATGAATACACACATCACAAAGAAGTTTCTGAGACAGCTTCTTTCTAGTTTTTATCTGTTTAATATTTTTTTGTTACCATAGGCTTCAATGCAATCCAAAATATCCCTTCTCAGATTCCCCAAAAACAGGGTAACCCAACTGCTCCATGAAAAGAATCGTGTAACTCTGTGAGATAAATTCACAAATCATAAAGCAGTTTCTCAAAAGTTTCTTTCTAGTTTTAATCTGAGGATGTTTCCTTTGTCACCATAGGCTTCAATGTAATTCAAAATATCCCTTCTCAGATTCCCCAAATCAGTGCTACAAAACAACTCCATGAAAAGAATCAAATAACTCTGTGAGATGAATTCACAAATCACAAAGCAGTTTCTCAGACAGCTTCTTTCTATTTTTTACCTGAAGATATGTCCTTTGTCATCATAGGCTATATTGTGATCAAAAATATCCCTTCTCTGATTCCTCAAAAACAGTACTACAAAACTGCTCTACAGAAAGAATTTTGTAACTCTACAAGATGAATTAAGCCATCAAAAAGCGGTTTCTCAGAGGGTTTCTTTCTAGTTTTTCCTTGAGGATACTTCCTTTGTCTCCATGAGTTTCAATGAACTCCAAAATATCCTGTTGCAGATTCCATGAAAACAGTGTTAGCAGACTGATGCAAGAAAATAGAGATGTAACACTGTGAGGTGAATTCACACATCACAAAGCAGTTTCACAGAAAGTTTCTTCTAGTTTTTACCTGAGGATATTTCCTTTGTCACCATAGGCTTCAATGTCATCCAAATTATCCTTTCTCATATTCCCCAAAAACTGTGCTACCTAACTGCTCCATGAAAATAATCGAATAACTCTGTGAGATGAATTCACAAATCACAAAGCAGTTTCTCAGAAAGTGTCTTTCTATTTTTTATCTGAGGATATTTCCTTTTTTACCACAGGCCTCTATGTGCTCCTGAATATCCCTTTGTAGATTCCATGAAAATAGTGTTAGCAAAGTCTCCATGAAATGAAACGTGTAAATCTGTTAGGTGAATTCATACGTCACAAAGCTCTTTCTCAGGAAATTTCTTTTTGGTTTGTGTCTGAGTATATTTCCTTTGTCAATATAGACTTCACTGCACTCCATAATATCCTATTGGACATTCCACTAAACAGTGTTATCAAACTTCCCCAGGAAAAGAATCATGAAAATGTGTGTGATGAATTCACACATCACAAAACAGTCTCTCAGAAAGGTTCTTTGTAGTTTTTATCTGAGGATATTTCCTTTGTCACCATAGGCTTCAATGTTGTAGAAAATATCTCTTCTCAGAATCCCCAAAAAGAGTTCTACCAAGCTGCTCTATGAAAAGAGTGGTGTAACTCTGTGACATGAATTCACACATCAAAAAACTGTTTCTCAGATAGGTTCTTTCAAGTTTTATCTGAGGATATTTCCTTTTTCACCATATTCTGCAGTGTGCTCTGGAATATCCCGTTGCACATTCCATGAAAAATGTTGTAGAAAACTTCTCAATGAAAAGAAGGTTGTAACTCTGTAAGAAAAACTCACACATCACAAAGAAGTTTCACAGAAAGCTTCTTGGTTTTTATCTGAGGATATTTCCTTTGTCCCCAAACGCTTCAAAGCACTCCCAAATATCCTATTGCAGATTCCATGAAAACAGTGTCATCAAACTGCTCAATTAAAAGAATGGTGCAAAACTGTATGATGAATTCACACACCACAAAGAAGTTTCTCAGTAAGATTCTTTCCGGTTTTTAACGGAAATTTCCCTTTTCACTATTGGCCTCAATGTACTCCCAAATATCCAGTTGCAGATTCCACGAAAACAGTGTTATCAAACTGCTCCATGAAAAGAAACATGTAAATCTGTGAGATCAATTCACACATCACAAAGTACTTTCTCAGAAAGATTTTTCCTAGTTTTTTATCTGAGGACATTTCATTTGTCATGGTAGGCTTCAACGCAATTCAAAATATCCCTTCTCAGACTCCCCAAAAACAGTTCTAACAAACTGATTCATGAAAAAAATCGTGTATCTCTGTGAGATGAATTAACACTGCAAAAAGCACTTTCTCAGAAAGCTTCTTTCTAATTTTTATATGAGGATATTTCCTTTTTCACCATAAGCTGCAATGCGTTCTGAACTAGCCCATTGCAGATTCCAAGAAAATAGTGTTAGCAAACTGCACAATGAAAAGAAGAGTGTAACTCTGCGAGATAAATTCACACATAATGAAGAAGTTTCTCAGAAGGCTTCTTTCTAGTTTTTATTTGAGGATATTTCCTTTGTCACCGTATTCTTCAATGTGATCTGAAATATCCCATCTCAGATTCCACAAAAAGAGTTCTACCAAACTGATACATGAAAAGAATCGTGTAAATCTGTGAGATGAAATAGGATATCACAAAGCAGTTTCTCAGAAAGCTTCTTTCTAGTTTTTATGTGAACATATTTCATTTGTCACCATAAGATTCAATGCGCTCTGAAATATCCCATTGCAGATTCCAAGAAAACAATTTTATCAAACTACTCATTGAAAAGAAAGGTGTAATTCTCTGAGATGAATTCACATATCACAAAGCAGTTTCTCAGAAAGCTTCTTTCTTGTTTTTATCTGAGGATATTTCCTTTTCACCATAGGCCTCAAAGCACTCCCAAATATCTCTTTGCAGATTCCATGAAAACAGTGTTAGCAAACTGCTCCATGAAAAGAAAGGTGTAACTCTCTGAGATGAATTCATACATCACAAAGAAGTTTCTCAGAAAGCTTCTTTCTAGTTTTTATCTGTGGATATTTCCTGTGTCACCCTAAGCTTCACTTCAATTCAAAATATCAATTCTCAGATTCCCCAAAAACAGTTCTACCAAACTGCTCCAATGAAAGCATTGTGTAACTCTGTGTGATGAATTTAAAAATCACAAAATAGTTTCTCAGAAAGTTTCTTTAGAGTTTTTGTCTGATGATATTTCCTTTGTCACCATAAGCTTCAATGATTTCCAATACATCCCATTGCAAATTCCAAGAATACAGTGTGAGAAAACTGCTCAATGAAAAGAAGAGTGTAACACTGTGAGATGAATTCTCACATCACAAAGCAGCTTATCAGAAAGCTTCTTTTTGTTTTTTATTTTAGGATATTTTCTTTGTCACCACAGGCTTCAATGTGCTAGAATATATATCCTTTTGAAGATTCCAGAAAACAGGGTTACCAAACTGCCCCAAGGAAAGAATCGTGTAACTCTGTGGAATGAATTCACACATCTCAAAGCAGTTTCTCAGAAAGCTTCTTTCTATTACTTATCTGAGGATATTTCCTTTGTCACAATGGGCTTGAATATAATTCAAAATATCCCTTCTCAGATTCCCCAGAAGGAGTGCGACCAAACTTCCCCATGAAAAGAAGGGTGTAACACTGCGAGATGAATTCATGCATCACAAATAAGTTCCTCAGAAAGCTTCTGTATAGATTGCATCTGAGGATATTTCCTTTGTCACCATAAGCTTCAATGCTATCCAAAATATCCTTTCTCACATTCCCCAAAAACAGTGCTACCAAACTGCTCCATGAAAAGAAAAGTGTAACTCTGTGAAATGAACTCACAAATCACAAAGCAGTTTCTCAGAAAGCTTCTTTCTAGTTTTTGTCTGAGGATATTTCCTTTTTCACAATTTACCTCAAGGCTCTAGTGAATATCCCTTTTCAGATTCCACAAAAACAGTGTTAGCAAATGGCTCCATGAAAAGCAATGTGTAAATCTGCGAGATGAATTCACAGATCACAAAGAAGTTTCTCAGAAAGCTTCTTTCTTGTATTTCTCTTGGGATATTTCCTTTGTCACAATAACCTTCAATGATCTCTGAAATATCCCATTGCAAATTACAAGAAAACAGTGTTAGCAAACTGCTAAAGGACATGAACAGTGTAACTCTGTGAGATGAATTAACACGTCATAAAGCAGCTTCTCATAGAGCTTCTTTCTAGTTTTTATCTGAGGTATTTAATTTGATACCATAGTCTTCAATGTGATCCCAAACATCCCTTCTCAGCTTCCCCAAAAGCAGTGCTACCAAACTGCTCCATGAAGAGAATCATGTAACTCTGTGACAGGAATTCACAAATCACAAAGCAGTTTCTCAGAAACCTTCTCACTAGTTTTTATATGAGGATATTTCCTTTGTCATCATAAGCATCAATACACTCTGAAATATCCCATTGCAGATCCCAAAAAAACAGTTTTAGCAAACTTCTCGAGGAAAACAACAGTGTAACTGTGTGAGATGAGTTCACACATCACAAAGTAGTTTCTCAGAAAGCTTCCTTTTGCTTTTTATCTGAGGATATTTCCCTTTTCACCATAGGTTTCAATGGGCTTCCAAATATCCTATTGCAGATTCCACAAAAACAGTGTTCACAAACTTCTCAATGAAAAGGATGGTGTAACTCTGTGAGATGAATTCACAAATCACAAAGAGGTTTCTTTGAAAGCTTCTTTCTAGATTTTATCTGTGGATACATCCTTTGTTACCATAGGCTTCAATGTGATACAAAATATCCCTTCTCAGATTTCCTAAAAACAGTGCTACCAAACTGCTCCATGAAAAGAAAGGTGTAACTCTATGAAATGAATTCACAAATCACAAAGCAGTTTCTCAGAAAGCTTCTTTCTAGTTTTTGTATGAGGATATTTCCTTTTTCACAATTTACCTCAAGGCTCTAGTGAATATCCTTTTGCAGATTCCACAAAAACAGTGTTAGCAAATGGCTCCATGAAAAGAAATATGTAAATCTGTGAGATGAATTCACAGATCACAAAGCAGTTTTTCAGAAATGTTCTTTTTGGTTTATGTCTGAGGATATTTCTTTGTCACCATAAGCTTCAATGCGCTCCAAAATATCCCATTGCAGATTCAAGAAAACAGTGTTATCAAACTGCTCAAGGAAATGAACAGTGTAACTCTGTGAGATGAATTCACACGTCATAAAGCAGTTTCTCATAGAACTTCTATCTAGTTTTTATCTGATGTATTTAATTTGATACCATAGGCTTCAATGTGATCCCAAATATCCCTTCTCAGCTTCCCCAAAAGCAGTGCTACCAAACTGCTCCATGAAGAGAATCGTGTAACTCTGTGACAGGAATTCACAAATCACAAAGCAGTTTCTCAGAAACCTTCTTACTAGTTTTTATATGAGGATATTTCCTCTCTCACCATAAGCGTCAATACACTCTGAAATATCCCATTGCAGATCGCAAAAAAAAAGTTTCAGCAAACTTCTCGAGGGAAACAACAGTGTAACTGTGTGAGATGAGTTCACACATCACAAAGTAGTTTCTCAGAAAGCTTCCTTTTGCTTTTTATCTGAGGATATTTCCCTTTTCACCATAGGTTTCAATGGGCTTCCAAATATCCTATTGCAGATTCCACAAAAACAGTGTTCACAAACTGCTCAATGAAAAGAACGGTGGAACTCTGTGAGATGAATTCACATATCACAGTCAGTTTCACAGAAAGATTTTTTCTACTTTTTTATCTGAGGATATTTCCTTTTTCACTATAGGCTTCAGTGCACTCCCAAATATCTCTTTGCAGATTCCATGAAAAGAGTGTTAGAAAACTGCTCCATGAAAAGAAAGATGAACTGTGAGATGAATTCAAATATCACAATGCTGTTTCTCACAACCTTTCTTTCTAGTTTTATCTGAGGATATTAGCATTTTCAACACTTTCCTCAAGGCGTTCTCGAATATTCCTTTGCAGAATAATCAAAAAAATTGTTAGCGAACTTCTCAATGAAAAGTACAGTGTAACTCTATGGGGTGAATTTACACATCACAAAGTCATTTCACAGAAAGCTTCTTTTTGACTTTTATCTGAGGATAGTTCCTTTGTCACCGTAGGGTTCAATGCACTCCCAAATATCCTACTGCAGATTCCATGAAAACCATGTTATCAAACTGTTCATTGAAAAGAATGGTGTAATTCTGTGAGATGATTTCACTCCTCATAAAGCAGTTTCTCAGAAAACTTCTTTCTAGTTTTTGTCTGAGGATATTTCCTTTATTACCATAGGCCTCAATGGGCTTGTGAATATCCCTTTGCAGACTCCAGGAAAATGGTGTTAGCAATCTCCTCCGTGAAAAGAAAGGTGTAAGTCTGTGAGATGAATTCACACATCACAAAGCAGTTTCTCAGAAAGCTTCTTTTTGTTTTTTCTCTGAGGATATTTACTTTGTCACCATAGACTTCAATGCGCTCCCAAATATCCTATTTCAGATTCCACGAAAACAGTGTTATCAAATTGCTCAATGAAAACAAGGGTATATCTCTGTAAGATGAATTCACCCATCCAAAGTTAGTTTCTCAGAAAGCTTCTTTCCAGTTTTTTCTGAGGATATTTTCTTTCACACCATAGGCCTCAATGCACTCCCATACATCACTTTGCAGATACCACGAAACAGTGTTCACAAATTGCTCCATGAAAAGAAAGGTGGAACTCTGAGATGAATTCACACATCACAAAGAAATTCCTCAGAAAGCTTCTTTCTTGTTTTCTTCAGAAGATATTTCCTTTGTCACCATAGGCTTCAAAGTGATCCAAAATATCCATCTCAAACACCCCTAAATCAGTGCTACCAAACTGCTCCATGAAAAGAATGGTGTAACTCTGTGAGATGAATTCACAAATCAGAAAGCAGTTTCTCAGAAAGCTTCTTTCTAGTTTTTATCTGAGGATATTTCATTTTTCACCATAGGTTTCAGTGTGCTCCATAATTTCCCATCACAGATTCCACAAAAAAAGTGTTAGCAAACTTCTCAATGAAAAGAACCTTGTAACTCTGTGAGATGAACTCACAAAGCACAAGGAAGTTTCTCAGAATGTTTCTTTTTAGATTTTATGTGAGAATATTTCCTATGTCACCATAGTCTTCAATGCAATCCAAATTATCCCTTCTCCGATTCTCCAAAAAGAGTGCTACCAAACTGCTCCATGAAAAGAATAATGTAACTCTGTGAGATATATTCACAAATCACAAAGGAGTTTGTCAGAAAGCGTTTTTGTCTGAGGTTATTTCCTTTTACACCATTTGCCTCAATGCCCTTATGAATATTCCTTTGCAGATTCCACGAAAATAGTGTTAGCAAACTGCTCCATGGAAAGGAAGATGTTAATCTGTGAGATGAATTCAAACAACAGAAAGCAATTTCTCAGAAAGCTTCTTGTTGGTTGTTGACCATGGATATTTCCTTTACAACCATAGGCTTCAATGCACTCTCAGATATCCCTTCTTAGACACCACAAATACAGTGATGCCAAAGTGCTCTCTCAACAGAAACGTTTAGTTCTATGAGATGAATGCACACATCACAAAGGAGCTTCTCTGAAAGCTTCCTTCTAGTTTTTATCTGAGGATATTTCCTTTTTCACCGTATTCCTCAATGTGCTCCCGACTACCCAACTGCAGATTAAACGAAAAAAGTGTTAGCAAACTTCTCAATGAAAAGAATAATGTTACTCAGTGAGGTGAATTCACCCATCACAAAGCAATTTCACTTAAAGCTTCTTTTTGGTTTTTATCTGAGCATATTTCCTTTGTAACCGTAGGCTTCAATGCACTCCCTAATATCCTATTGCAGATTCCACTAAGAGTGTTATCCATCAGCTCCATGAAAACAAAGGTGTAACTCTGTGAGATGATTTAACACATCAAAAAGAACTCCCTCAGAAAGCTTCTTTCCAGTTTTTTTCCGAGAATATTTCCTTTGTCACCTTAGGCTTCAATGGAGTCCAAAATATACCTTCTCAGATTCCCCAAAAGCAGTGCTAACAAACTGCTCCATGAAAAGAATGGTGTAACTCTGTGAGATGAATTCACACATCACAAAGTTGTTTCTCAGAAAGCTTCTTTCTAGTTTTTATCTGAGGATACTTCCTAGGCCTCAATGCGCTCCCAAATATCCCTTTGCAGATTCCACAAAAACAGTATTAGCAAACCCCTCCATGAAAAGAAAGGAGTAACTCTCTGAGTTGAATTCACACATCACAAAAGCCTTTCTCAGAAAGCTTCTTTCTAGTTTTTATCTGAGCATATTTCATTTGTCACCACTGGCTTCAAGGTGATCAAAACTATCCCTTCTTAGATTCCCCATAAACAGTGCTACCAAACTGATCCATGAAAAGAGTCATGTTAACTCTGTGAGATGAATTAACACAGCATAAAGTGGTTTCTCAATATGCTTCTTTCTAGTGTTTATATGAAGATATTTCCTTTGTCACCATAAGCTTCAATGGGCTTAGAAATATCCCATTGCAGAATCCAAGAAAAGAGTGTTAGCAAAGTGGTAAATAAAAAGAACAGTGTAACTCCATGAGATGAATTCACACATCACAAAGCAGTTTCTCAGAAAGCTTATTTTTGGTTTTTATCTGAGGATATTTCCTTTTTCAATATAGGCTTCAATGCTCTCCGAAATATCCCTTTGCAGATTCCATGAAAGCAGTGTTAGCAAACTGTTCATTGAAGAGAACCGTGAAACTGTATGAGATGAATTCACACATCACAAAGCAGTTTCTCAGAAAGCTTCTTTCTAGTTTTTATCTGAGGATATTTCCTTTTTCACCATAGTCCTCAAGTCACTCCCATATATCCCTTTGCAGATTCCACCAAAACAGTGTTGACAAACTATTGTATGAAAATAATTGTGTAACTCTGTTAGATGAATTCACACAACACAAAGCAGTTTCTCAAAACGGTTCTTTCTAATTTTTATCTGTGGATGCTTACTTTTTCAAGGTAGGCCTCAATGCACTCCCAAATATCCCTTTGCAGTTTCCATGAAAACAGTGTTAGCAAACTCCTCCATGAAAATAAAACTCTAACTCTATGAGATCAATTCACGCATCACAAAGAACTTTCTCAGAAAGCTTCCCTCTAGTTTTTATCTGAGGATATTTCCTTTGTTCCCATAGGCTTCAATGTGATCCAAAATATCCCTTCTCAGATTCCCCAAAAACAGTGATAGCAAACTGCTCCATGAAAAGAATCCTGTAACTCTGTGAGATGAATTCACACATCACAAAACGTTTCCTCAGAAACCTTCTCTCTAGGTTTTACATGAGGGTATTTCTTTTGTCACCATAAGTTTCATTGCTCTCTGAAATATCTCATTGCATATTCCAAGAAAACACTGTTAGTACACTTTTCAATGAATACAACAGTGTAACTCTGTGAGATCAATTGACACATCACAAAGCAATCTCTCTGAAAGTTTCTTTTTGGTTTTTATCTGAGGATATTTACTTTTTCACCATAGGCTTCAATGCACTTTTAAACATCCCTTTGCAGATTACCTGAAGACAGTGCTAGCAAACTGCTCCAAGAAAAGAAAGCTGAACCTCTGTTAGTTGAATTCACACATCACAAATAAATATCTCAGATAGCTTCTTTCTGGTTTTTATCTGAGAATACTTCCTTTGTGAGCATAAGCTTCAATGCACTCTGAAATATCCCATTGCAGATTCTAAGAAAACAGTTTCAGCAAACTGCCCAATGAGCAATACAGAGTCACTCTGGGAAATGAATTCACACGTCACAAAGCAATTTCTTAGATAGCTTCCTTCTAGTTTTTATCCATTTCCTTTGTCACCATAGGCTTCAATGCGTTAACAAATTTCCTATTGCATATTCCATGAAAACAGTGTTGTCAAACTGCTCATTGAAAAGAACAGTATAACTCTGTGACTTGAATTCACACATCACAAAGCAGTTTCTCAAAAAGCATCTTTTTCATTTTTATCTAAGGATATTTCTTTGTCACTATAGGTTTCAATGTGCTCCCAAATATCCTATTCCAGATTCCAAGAAAACAGTGTTAGTAAACTGCTCAATGAAAAAAAAGTGTGACTCTGTGATATCAATTCACACATCCCAAAGCAATCTCTCAGAAAGCTTCTTTTTAGTTTATTATCTGAGGATATTTCCTTTGTCACCAAAGGATTCAATGCGCTCCCAAATATCCTGTGGTAGATTTCATGAAAACAGGGTTATCAAACTGCTCAATATAAAGAACAGTGTAAGTCTATTAGGTTAATTCACAAATCACAAAGAACTTTCTCAGAAAGCTTTTTTCTAGTTTTTATCTGAGGATATTTACTTTGTCACTATAGGCTTCAAGGCGATCCCAAATATCCCTTCTCAGATTCCCCAAAAACAGTGCAAACAAACTTCTAAATGAAAAGAATCATGTAACTCTTTCAGATAAGTTAACTCATCACAAAGCAGTTTCTCAGAAAACTTCCTTCTATTTTTTATATGAGGATATTTCCTTTGTCACCATAAGCTTCTGTGCATGCAAAAATATCTCATTGCAGATTCCAAGAAAACAGTGTTACCAAACTGCTAAATGAGAAGAACAGTGTAAGTCTGTGAGATGAATTCAAACATCACAAAGAAGTTTCTCAGAAAGCTTCCTTTTGCTTTTAACCTGAGGATGTTTCATTTTTAACTAGAGGCTTCAACACCCTCCAAAATATCCTATTGCACATTCCACGAAAACAGTATTATCAAACAGCTCAATGAAAATAATGGTGTAACTCTGTGTGGTGAATTCACACATCACAAAACAATTTCTCAGGAAGCTTCTTTCTAGTTTGTATCTGAGGATATTTCCTTTTTCACTACAGGTCTCAATGAGCTCCCAAATATCCCTTTGGAGATTCCATGAAAACAGTGTTAGCAAACTTCTCTATGAAAAGAACAGTGTAACTCTGTGAAATGAATTCACATATCACAAAGCTGTTTCTCAGAAAGCTTCTTTTCGGTTTTTATCTGAGGATATATCCTTAGTCACCATAGGCTTCAATGTGCTCCCAAGTGTCCTATTATAGATTCCACAAAACCACTGTTATCAGACTGCCCAGTGAAAAATACGGTGTAACTCTGTGAGATGAATTCCCACATCACAAAGCAGTTTCTCATACAATTTATTTCTAGATTTGTCTGAGGTTATTTCATTTTTCTCTGGAGTCCTCAATGCGCTCCCAAATATCCCTTTGCAGGTTCCACGAAAACAGTATTAGCAAACTGCTACATGAAGAGAATGGTGTACCGTTGTGATATGGATTCACACATCACAAAGAAGTTTCTTAGAAAGCTTCTTTCTAGTTTTTATCTGAAGATATTTTCTTTGTCACCATAGGCTTCAAGATGATTCAAAATATCCCTTCTCAGATTCCCCAAAAACAGTGCTACCAAACTTCTCCATGAAAACTGTGGTGTAACTCTGTGAGATGAACTCACACGTCACAAAGATGTTTGTCAGAAACTTTCTTTCTAGTTTTTGTCTGAAGATATTTCCTTTGTCAAAATAAGCTTCGGCCGGGCGCGGTGGCTCAAGCCTGTAATCCCAGCACTTTGGGAGGCCGAGACGGGCGGATCACGAGGTCGGGAGATCGAGACCATCCTGGCTAACACGGTGAAACCCCGTCTCCACTAAAAAAATACAAAAAACTAGCCGGGCGAGGTGGCGGGCGCCTGTAGTCCCAGCTACTCGGGAGGCTGAGGCAGGAGAATGGCGTGAACCCGGGAGGCGGAGCTTGCAGTGAGCTGAGATCCGGCCACTGCACNAAAAAAAAAAAAAAAAAAAAAAAAAAAAAAAAAAAAAAAAAAGCTTCAATGTGCTCTGAAATATCCCATTGCAGAATCCAAGAAAACAGTGGTAGCAAACTGCTCAATGAAAATAACAGTGTAACTCTGAGAGATGAATTCACACATCACAAAGCAGTTTCTCAGAAAACTTCTTTCTAGTTTATATATAAGGATATTTCCTTTGTCACCATAAGCTTCAATGCACTCTGAAATATCCCATTGCAGATTCCAAGAAAACATTGTTAGCAAACTGCTCATTGAAAAGCACAGAGCAGATCTGTGAGATGAATTCACTCATTACAAAGCAGTTTCTCAGAAAGTTTCTTTCTAGTTTTATCTGAGGATATTTCCTTTTTTCACCATAGACCTCAATGTGCTCCCAAATATCCCTTTGTAGATACCACAAAAAGAGTTTTCACAAGCTGCTCAATGAAAAGAACGGTGTAACTCTGTGAGATGAGTTCACACATCACAAAGAAGTTTCTCAGAAAGATTCTTTCCAGTTTTTATCTGAGGATATTTCCTTTTTCACTGTAGGGTTCTATGCGATCCCAAATATCCCTTCTCAATTCTCCCAAGACAGTGCTATCAAAGTGATCCATGAAAAAAATTGTGTATCTCCGTGAGGTGAATTCACACATCACAAAGCAGTTTCTCAGAAAGCTTCTTTCTAGTTTTTATCTGAGGATTTTTTTATTCAGTATAGGCCTCAATGTCCTCCTAAATATACCTTTGGAGATTCCACGAAAATAGTGTTAGCAAATGACTCCATGGAAAGATAGGTGTAACTCTGGGATGAATTCACACATCACAAAGCAGTTTCTCTGAAAGCTTCTGTCTAATTTTTATCTGAGGTGTTTCCTTTGTCACCATCAGCTTCAATGCCAACCAAAATATCCCTTCTCACTTTCCTCAAAATCAGTACTAAAAATCTGCTCGATGAAAAGAAATGTGTAACTCTGTGAGATGAATTCACACATCACAGAAAACTTTCTCAGAAACCTTCATTCTAGTTTTTATCTGAGGTTATTTACTTTGTCAACATAGGCTTCAATGCAATCCAAAATATCCTTTCTCAGATTCCCCAGAAACTGTGCTACCAAACTGATCCATGAAAAGAGTCGTGTAACTCTGTGAGATGAATTAACACATCACAAAGCGGTTTCTAAGAATGCTTCTTCCTACCTTTTCTGTGAGCGTATTTTCTATGACACCATGAGCTTCAATGTGCTGTGAGAAATACCATTGCAGATTCATAGAAAAGAGTGTTACAAACTGATCAATAAAAAGAACAGTGAAACCCTCTGAGATGAATTCATGCATCACAAAACACTTTCCTTTGTCACCATAGGCTTCAATGCACTCACAAATATCCTGTTGGATATTCCATGAAAACAGTGTTAGTAAAGTGCTCCATGAAAAGAAAGGTGTAACATTTTGAGATGAATCCACACATCACAAAGTAGTTTCTCAGAAACCTTCTCTCTAGTTTTTATCAGACTGTATTTTTTTGTCATAATATTCTTCAATGTCATCCAAAATATCCCTTCTCAGATACCCCAAAACAGTGCTACCAAACTGATCTATGAAAAGAATCATGTAATTCTTTGAGATGAATTCACACATCCCAAAACAGTTTCTCAGAAAGCTTCTCCTACTTTTTATCTGAGGCCATTTCCTTTGTCACCATAAGCTTCATTGCGCTCTGAATTATCCCAATGCAGTTTCCAAGAAAACAGTGTTAGCAAACTGCTCCATGAAAAGAGCAGTGTAAAACTGTGAGATGAATTGACACATCAAAAAGCAGTTTCTCAGAAGCTTTCTTTATACATTTTAGTAGAGGATAATTCCATTTTCGTCATAGGCCTCAATGCACCCCCAAATACCCTTTGCAGATTCTACAACAACAGTGTTACCAAACTGTTCAATGGAAAGAAACGTGTAACTCTGTGAGATGAATTCTCAAATCACAAATAAGTTTCTCAGAAAGCTTCTTCCTAGTTTTTATCTGAGGATATTTCCTTTGTCACCATAGGCTTCAATGTTATCCAAAATATCCCTTCTCAAATTACCAAAGCAGGGCTACGAAACTGATCAATGAAAAGAATCATGTAACTCTGTGAGAAGAATTCAAAATCACAAAGTGGTTTCTCAGAAAATTTCTTTATATTTTTTACCTGAGGATATTTCCTCTGTCAACATAGGCTTCAATGTGCTCTCAATTATCCTAATGCACATTCCAAGTAAACAGTGTTAGCAAACAGCTGTAGGAAAAGAATGGAGTAACTCTGTGAGATGAATTCACCCATCACAAAGCAGTTTCTCTGAAAGCTTCTATCGAATTTTTATCTTTGGATATTTCCTTTGTCACCATAAACTTCAATGTGATCCAAAATATTTCTTCTCAGATTCCCCAAAAACAGTGATAACAAGCTTGTCCATGAAAAGAATGGTGTAACTCTGTATGACAAATTCACAAAGCACAACGCGGTTTCTCAGAAAGCTTCTTTCTAGCTTTTGTCTGAGGATATTTCCTTTTTCACCATAGGCCTCAATTTGCTCGTGAATACACTTTTGCAGATTCCACTAAAATGGTGTGAGGAAACTGCTGCATGAAAAGAAAGGTGAAAATCTGTGAGACGAATTCACCTATGACAAAGCAGTTTCTTATAAAGCTTCTTTTTGGTTTCTGTCTGAGGATATTTCCTTTGTCACCGTAGACTTCAATGAGTTCCCAAGTATACTATTGTAGATTCCTCGAAAACAGTGTTAGAAAACTGCTGCAAGAAAAGAATCATGTAAATCTGTGACTAGAATTCACACATCACAAAGCAGTGTCTCAGAAAGCTTCTTCCTAGTATTTATCTGAGGATATTTCCTTTGTCATCATAGGCCTCAATGTGCTCCCAAGTATCCCTTTGTAGATTTTGTGAAAAGAGTGTCATCAAACAGCTCAATGAAAAGAACAGTGTAACTCTGTGAGATTAATTCACAAATAAAAAGGAGTTTTTCATATAATTTCTATCTAGTTTTTGTCTGAGGATATTTCCTTTGTCACCATAAGCTTCAATGCTCTCCAAAATATCCCCTTGCAGATTCCAAGAAAACAGTATTAGCAAACTGATCAATGAAAAGAACAGTGTAACTTTGTGAGATGAACTCGCACATCATAAAGCCATTTCTCAGAAAGTTTCTTTTTGTTTTTTGTCTGAGGATGTTGCCTTTGTAAACTTAGACTTCAATGGGCTCCCATATATCCTATTGCAGATTCCACGAAAACAGTGTTATCAAACAGCTCAATGAAAAGAACGGTGTAACTCTGTGAGATGAATTCACACATCACAAAGCAGTTCTCAGAAGCCTTCTTTCTAGCTTGTGTCTGAGGTTATTTCCTTTTGCACTACAGGCCTTAATGCACTCTCAAATATCCCTTTGCAGATGGCACAAAAACAGTGTTCGCAAACTGTTCAAGGAAAACTACAATGTGACACTGTGAGTTGAATTCACACATCACAAAGCAGTTTAACAGAAATCTTCTTTTTGGTTTTTATCAGGGGACATTTCCTTTTTCACCATAATCCTCCATGCACTCCCAAATATCGCTTTGCAGATTCCTTGAGAACACTTAGCAAACTGCTCCATGAAAAGATAGGTGTAACTCTGAGAGATGAATTCACACATCAGAAAGTACTTTCTCAGAAAGATCCTTTGTAGTTATTATCTGAGGATATTTCCCTTGTCACCATAGGCTTCAATACAATCCAAAATATCCCTTCTCAAATTCCCCAAAAACTGTGCTACCAAATTGATCCATGAAAAGACTCGTGTAATTCTGTGAATTGAAAACACACATCACAAAGAGGTTTTTCAGAGAGCTTCTTTCTAGTTTTTATATGAGGATAATTCATTTTCACCACAGGCTTCAATGCGATCCAAATATCCCTCTTTAGATTTCCCAAAAAAAGTGCTACCAAACTACTCCATGAAAAGAATTGTGTAACTCTATGAGATCAATTAACAAACCCTATAGTAGGTTGTCAGAAAGCTTCTTTCTATTTTTTTGTCTGAGGATATTTTATTTTTCACCATAGGCCTCAATGCACTCACGAATATCCCTCTGCAGATTATACAGAAAAAGTGTTAGCAAACTTCTCAATGAAAAGAGCAGTGTAACTTTGTGAGATGAATTCACACATCACAAAGCAGTTTCACAGAGATCTTCTTTTTGGTTTTTATCAGAGGTTATTTCCTTTATCACCATAATCCTCCATGCACTCCCAAATATCCCTTTGCAGATTCCACAAAAACAGTGTTAGCAAACTATTCCATGAAAAGAAATGTGTAACACTGTGAGATGAATTCACACATCACAAAGAACTTTCTCAGAAAGATCCTTTCTAGTTTTTATCTGAGGATATTTCCTTTGTCAACACAGGCTTCAATGCGATCCCAAATATCCCTTCTTAGATTCACGAACAAGAGTGTTCCCAAACTGATTCATGAAAAGAATCATGTAACTCTGTGAAATGAATTAACACATGACAAAGTGATTTCTCAGACAGATTATTTCCAGTTTTTATGTGAGGATATTTCCTTTCTCACCAAAAGCTTCAGTGCACTCTGAAATATCCTATTGCAGATTCCAAGAAAACAGTTTTAGCAAGCTGCTCAATGAAAAGAACAGTGTAACTCTGTAAGATGAATTCACGCATCACAAAGCAGTTTCTCAGAAAGCTTCTGTCACTTTTTATCTGAGGATAATTGCTTTTCCACCATAGGCATCAAATTGCTTCCAAAAATCCCTTTACAGATTCCAAAAAAAAAAAAAAAAAAACAGTGTTAGCAAACTGCACCATTAAAAGAAGGTGTAACTCTGTGAGGTGAATTGACAAAACACAAAGCAGTTTCATAGAAAGATTCTTTCTCTTTTTTAACAGAGGATATTTCCTTTCCACCATAGGCTTCAATGCACTCTCAAATATCCTATTGTAGATTCTACAAAACAGTACTATCAAACTGCTCAATGAAAAGAAGGGTGTAACTCTGTAAGATGAATTCACACATCACAAAGCAGTTTCTCAGAAATATTCTTTCTAGTTTTTATCTGAGGATATTTTCTTTTTCACTATAGGCCTCAATGTGCTCTCAAATATCCCTTGGCAGATTCAAAGAAAACAGTGTTAGCAAATGGCTTCATGAATAGAAAGGTGTAAATCTGTGACGTGAATTCAAACATCACAAAGAACTCTCTCAGAAAGATTCTTTCTAGTTTTTATCTGAGTTTACCTCCTTGTCACCATAGGCTTCAATGTGATCCAAAATATCCTTTCTCAGATTCCCCAAAAACAGTGTTACAAAACTGATTCATGAAAAGAATTGTGTAACACTGTGAGATGAATTAACATATCACAAAGCAGTTACTCAGAAAGTTTCTTTCTAGTTTTTATATGAGGATATTTCCTTGGTCACCATAAGCTTCAATGTGCTCCAAAATATCCCATTGTAGACTCCAGGAAAACAGTGTTAGCAAACGGCTCAATGAAATGAACAGTGTAAATCTGTAAGATGAATTCACACATCACAAAGCAATTTCTCATAAAGCTTCTTTATACTTTTTCTCTGAGGATATTTCCTTTTTCACCACATACCTCAATGTACTCCTGAACATCCCTTTGCAGATTCCATGAAAATTGTGTTAGAAATCTGTTACATGAACAGAAAGGTGATACTCTCTGAGGTGAATACATGCATCACAAAGAAGTTTCTGAGAAAGCTTCTTTCTAATTTTTATCTGAAGGTATTTCCTTTGTCTCCCTAGGCTTCAGTGTGATCTAAAGTATCCCTTCTCAGATTCCCCAAAAACAGTGCTGTGAAACTGCTCCATGAAAAGAATGGTGTAACTATGTGAGATGAATTTACACATCACAAAGCTGTTTCTCAGACAGCTTCTTTCTAGTATTTATCTGAGGATATTTTCTTTTTCTCCATATTCCTCATTGTGCTCTGGAATATCCCATTGCAGATTCCACAAGAAAAGTGTTAGCAAACTTTTCAATGAAGAGAATGGTTTAATTCTGTGAGATGAATAGACACATCACAAAGCAGTTTCACAGAAACCTTCTTTCTAGTTTTTGTATGAGTATATTTTCTTTTTCAACTTATTCTTCAATGCACTCACAAATATCCCTTTTCAGATTCCATGAAAATAGTATTAGCAAACTGTTCCAGGAAAGAAAAAGTATAAATCTGTGAGATAAATTCACACATCACAAAGCAGTTTCTCAGAAAGATTCTTTTTGGTTTTTCTCGGAGGATACTTCCCCAGTCACCACAGTCTTCAATGTGCTCCCAAGTATCCTATTTCAGATTCCACGAAAACAGTGTTAGCAAACTTCTCCATGAAAGGAAAGTTGCAACTCTGTGAGATGAATTCACACATCATGAAGAACTTTCTCAGAAAGCTTCTTTCAATTTTTATCTTAGGATATTTCCTTTGTCACCATAAGCTTAAATGCTTTTTAAAGTATCCCTTATCAGATTCCCCAAAAATAGTGCTACGAAACTGCTCCATGAAAACAGTGGTGTGACTCTGTGAGGTGAATTCACACATCACAAAGCTGTTTCTCAGAAAGCGTCTTTCCAGTTTTTATCTGAGGATGTTTCATTAGTCACCATAGACTTCAATGATATCCAAAATATCCCTTCTCAGATTCCCCCAAAACAGTGGTATCAAACTGATCCATGAAAACAATCGTGAAACTCACTGAGATGAATTCACAAATCACAAAGCAGTTTCTCAGAAAATATCTTTCTAGTTTTTGTCTGATTATATTTCCTTTTTCACCACAAATTTGAATGTGCTCCGGAAAATCTCATTGCATATTCCAAGAAAACAGTTTTAACAAACTCCTCATTGAAAGGAAGAGGGTAACTCTGTGAATTGAATTCTTACATCACAAAGCAGCTTCTCAGAAAGCTTCTTTTTGGTTTTTCTATGAGGATATTTCCTTTTTCACTATAGGCCTCAATGCATTCCCAAATATCCCTTTGCAGATTCCACAAGAAGTGTGTTAACAAACTTTCCCATGAAAAGAAAGGTGTAACTCTGTGAGATGAATTCACACACTACAAAGAACTTTCTCAGATTGCTTCTTTCTAGGTTTTCTCTGTGGATATGTCCTCAGTCACCACAGGCTTCAATGAGATCCAAAATATCCCTTCTTAGATTCCCCAATATCAGTGCTACAAAACTGATCCATGAAAACAATCGTGTAACTCTGTCACATGAATTAACACAACACAAAACAGTTTCTCATAAAGCTTCCTTCTAGTTTTTATAAGAGGATATTTCTGATGTCACCATAAGCTTCAATGTTCTGAAATATCCCATTGCAGATTCCAAGAAAACAGTGCTAGCAAACTGCTCAATGAAAAGAACAATATAATTCTCTGACATGAATTCACACATCACAAAGCAGTTTCTCTGATAGTTTCTTTCTAGTTTTTGTCTGAGCATATTTCTTTTTTCACATTAAGCTTCAATGCACTCCGAAATATGCCATTGTAGATTCCAAGAAAACAGTGTTAGAAAACTGCTCCATGAAAACAACAGTGAAACTGTGCGTTGAATTCAAGCATCAGATAGCTGATTCTCCACAAACTTCTTTCTAGTTTTTCTATGAGAATATTTCCTTATTCACTATAGGCATCAATGCACTCCCAAATGTCCATTTGCAGATTCTACAAAAACAGTGTTAGCAAACTTCTCCATGAAAAGAAAACTGTAAAACTGTGAGATGAATTCACACATCACAAAGAACTTTCTCAGAAAGCTTCTTTATAGTTTTTATCTGAGGATATTTCTCCAGTCATCGTAGGCTTCATTGAGATCCAAAATATCCCTTCTCAGATTCCCCAAAACCAGTGCTATCAAACTGATCCATGAGAAGAGTCGTGTAACACTGTGTGATGAATTCACAAGTCACAAAGCAGTTTCTCAGAAAGCTTCTCTAGTGTTTGTCTGAGGATATTTACTTGTTCACCATAAGCTTCAATGAGCTCTGAATTATCCCTTTGCAGATTCCAAGAAAACAATTTTAGCAGACTTATAAATAAAAAGAACAGTGTAACTCTGTGAGATGAATTCACACTCCTCAAAGCATTTTCACAGAAAACTTCTTTCTAGTTTTCATCTGAGGATATTTTTTTTCACTATAGACCTCAATGAGATCCCAAGTATCACTTTGTAGTTTCCATGAAAAGAGTATTAGCAAACTGCTCAATGAAAAGAATGCTGTAACTCTGTGAGATGAATTCACACATCACAAAGCAGTATTGAAGAAAGTTTCTTTGTAGTTTTTATCTGAGGATATTTCCTTATTTATTATATTCCACAATGTGCTGCCAAATATAACTTTGCAGATTCCACAAAAACAGTGTTATCAAACTGCTCAACGAAAAGAGTGGTGTATCTCTATGAGATGAATTCAAACATCACAAAGCAGTTTCTCAGAAAGCTTCTCTGTAGTTTTTATCTGAAGATTTTTCCTTTTTCACTATAGGCCTAAATGCACTCCCAAATATCCCATTGCAGATTCAATGAAAACTGTGAAAGCCACCTGCTGCATGATTGAAAAGGTGTAACTCTGTGAGATAAATTCACACATCAGAAAGACCTTTCTCAGAAAGCTTCTTTCTGGTTTTATCTGAGGATATTTCCTTTTTCAATATAGACTTCAATGCACTCCCAAATATCCCTTTGCAGATTCCACAAAAACACTGTTAGCAAACTGCTAAATGAACAGAAAGGTGTGACTGACTCTGTGAAATAAATTCACACATCACCAAACTGATCCATGAAAAGAATCATGTAACCTTGTGATACGAATTAACACATCACAGAGAAGTTTCTCAGCGAGATTCCTTCTATATTTTATGAGGATATTTTTTTGTAACCATAAGCTTCAAAGCACTCTGAAATATCCCATTGCAGATTCCAAGAAAACAGGGTGAGCAAACTGCTCAATGAAAAGAACAGTGTAACTCTGTGACATGAATTCACACATCACAAAGCAGTTTCTCAGATATCTTCTTTCTAGTTTGTATCTGAAAATAGTTCCTTTGTCAGCACAGGATTCAAGGTGATCCAAAATGTCCCTTCTCAGGTTCCCCAAAAACAGTGCTACCAAAGTGATCCAAGAAAACCATCATGTAACTCAGTGAGATGAATTAATACATCACAAAGCGATTTCTCAGGAAGTTTCTTTCTCTTTTTATATGAGGATATTTCCTTTGTCACCACGAGCTTCAATGTACTCCAAAATATCCCATTGCAGATTCCAAGAAAACACTATAGCAAACTGATCAATGAAAAAACAGTGTAACACTCTGTGAGATGTATTGACACATCACAAGGAAGATTCTCAGAAAGCTTATTTTTAGTTTTTGTCTGAGGATATTTCCTTTTTTACAATAAGCTTCAATGCACTCCCAAATATGTCATTGCAGATTCCAAGAAAACAGTGTTAGCAACTGCTCAATGAAAACAACAATGTAACTCTGTGACTTGATTTCACACATCACAAAGCAGTTTCTCAGAAATCTTCTTTCAATTTTTTCTATGAGAATATTTCCTTTATCCACATAGGCCTCAATGCATGCCCAAATATCCCTTTGCAGATTCCACGAAAACAGTGTTAGCAAACTGTTCCATGAAAAGAAAGTTGTAACTCTGGGAGATGAATCCACACATCTCAAAGAAGTTTCTCTGAATGCTTCTTTCTAGTTTTTATGTGAGGATATTTCCTTTTTAACACTAGGTCTCAATGCGCTTCCAAATATCCCTTTGCATATTCCATAAAACAGTAATACAAAACTGCTCCATGAAAAGAACGGTGTAAGTCTGTTAGGTGAATTCACACATCATGAAGAACTTTCTCAGAAAGCTTTTTTCCAGTTTTTATCTGAGGATAATTGCTTTGTCAGCATAGGCTTCAATGCAATGCAAAATATGCCTTCTTAGATTCCCCAAAAACAGTGCTACCAAACAGCTACATGAAAAAAATCGCATAAATCTGAGATGAATTCACAAATCACAAAGCAGTTTATCAGAAAGATTCTTTCTTGTTTTTGTCAGAGGATATTTCCTTTGTCACCATAAGTTTCAATGCAATCCGAAATATACCATTGCAGATTCCAAGAAAACAGTGTTTGCAAACTGCTCAATGAAAAGAACCGTGTAACTCTGTGAGATAAATTGACACAACACAAGGCAGTTTCTCAACAGACTTCCTTTTGGTTTTCATCTGATTATATTTCCTTTGTCACCGTAGGCTTCAATGCACTCTGAAATATACCATTGCTTATTCCAAGAAAACAGTGTGAACAATTGCTCAATGAAAAAACTGTGTAACTCTAAGAGATGAATTTACACATCACAAAGCAGTTTCTCAGAAAGCTTCTTTCAAGTTTTTAATGGAGAATATGCCCTTTTTCAAAATAAGCCTCAATGTGCTCCTAAATATCCCTTTGCAGATTCCATGAAAACAGTGCTAGCCAACTGCTCCATGAAAAGAAAGTTGTAACTCGATTATATGATTTCTCACATCATGAAGAACTTTCTCAGAAAGCTTCTTTCTAGTTTTAATCTGAGGATATTTCCTTGGTCGCCATATTTTCCAATGCCATCCAAAATATCCCTTCTCAGTTTACCCAAAAACAGTACTACCAAACTGATCCATGAAAACAGTCGTGTAACTCTGTGAGATGAATTAACCCATCAAAAAATGGTTTCTCAAAAAGTTTCTTTCTAGTTTTTATATGAGGATATTTCCTTTGTCACCATAAAGTTCAATGCACTCCAAAATATCCCATTGCAGATTCCAAGAAAGCAGTGTTAGCAAACTGTTCAATGAAAAGAACAGTGTAACTCTCTGACATGATATTACACATCACAAAGAAGACTCAGAAAGCTTCTTTCTAGGTTTGTATGAGGATATATCCTTTTTTACAATAAGAGTCATTGTTCTCTGACATATGCCAATTCAGAATCCAAGAAAATAGTGTAAGCAAACTGCTCAATGAAAAGAACAGTGTAACTCTATGACTCGAATTCACACAACACAAAGCCATTTCTCAGAAAACTTCTTTTTGGTTTTTCTATGAGGATATTTCCTTTGTCAGCATAGACTATAATGCGATCCCAAATATCCTGTTGCAGACTCCACGAAAACAGTGTTATCAACCTGCACAATGAAAAGAATGGTACAACTCTGTGAGATGAATTCATACATCACAAAACAATTTCTCAGAAAGCATCTTTATAGCTTTTATCTGAGGATATTTCCTTTTTCACTATAAGCCTCAAAGCACTCCCAAATATCCCTTTGCAGATTCCATGAAAACTGTTAGCAAACTGCCCCATGAAAACAAAGGTTTAACTCTATGGGATAATTTCACACATCACAAATAACGGTCTCAAAAAGATTCTTTCTAGTTTTTATCTGAGGATATTTCCTTAGTCACCATAGGCTTCAATGCAATCAAAAGTATCCCCTCTCAGATTGCCCAAAAACAGTGCAACCAAGCTGATCCATGAACAGAATCATGTAAGTCTGTGAGAATAATTAGCACATCACAAAGCAGTTTCTCAAAAAGCTTCTTTCTAGTTTTTATATGAGGATATTTCCTTTCTCACAATAAGCTTCAATGCACTCTGAAATATGCCATTGTGGATTCCAAGAAAACAGTGCTAGCAAACTGCTCAATGAAAAGGACAGTGTAACTCAGTGAGATGAATTCACACATCTCAGAGCAGTTTCTCATAAAGCTTCTTTTTGGTTTTTATCTGAGGATAATTCCTTTGTCACCATAGGCTTCAAGGTGCTCCCAAATATCATTTTGCTTATTCTATGATAACAGTGTTATCAAACTGCTCAATGAAAAGAACGGTGTAACTGTGTGGGATGAATTCACAAATCACAAAGCAGGTTCTCAGAAAGCTTTTTCCTTGTTTTTATCTGAGGATATTTATTTTTTCACTGTAGGCCTCAATGTGCTCCCAAATATCCCTTTGCAGATTCCATGAAAACTCTGTTAGCAAACTGCCCCATGAAAAGAAAGGTGTAACTCTGTGAGATGAATTCACACAGCACATAAAACTTTCTCAGAAGCAATCTTTCTAGTTTTTATCTGAGGAAATTTTCCTTTTCACCATGGAGTTCTATGCAATCCAAAATATCCTTTCTCAAATTCCATGAAAACAGCGCTAACACACTTATCCATGAAAACTCTCATGTAACGCTGTGAGATGTTAACACATCTCAAAGCAGTTTCTCAGAAAGCTTCTTTCTCATTTTTATATGAGGATATTCCATTTGTCATCATAGGCCTCAATGCGATCCAAAATATCCCTTCTCAGATTCCCCAAAAACAGTGCTATCAAACTGATACATGAAAAGAATTGTGTACCTCTGTAAGATGAATTCACACATCACAAAACAGTTTCTCAGAAAGCTTCTTTCTAGGTTTTGTCTGAGGATATTTCCTTTGTCACCATAAGCTTCAATGTGCTCCAAAATATCCCATTGCAGATTCCAAGAAAACAGTGTTAGCAATCTTCTCAGTGAAAAGAACAGTGTAACTCTGCGAGATGAATTGACACAACACAAAGCAGTTTCTCAGAAACTTTCTTTTTGGTTTTCATATGAGGATGTTTCCTTTGTCACCATAGGCTTCAGTGCACTCCAAAATATTCTACTGCAGATTCCATGAAAAAAGTGTTATCAAACAGCTAAATGAAAATAACAACATAGCTCTGTGAGATGAATTCACACATCACAAAGCAGTTTCTCAGAAAGCTTCTTTCCCATTTTTATGTGAGGATATTGCCTTTTCCACTATAGTCCACAATGCACTCCCAAATATCCCTTTGCAGATTCCACGAAAACAGTGTTAGCAAACAGATCCCTGAAAAGAAAAGTGGAATACTGTGAGATGAATTCCCACATCACAAGGAAGTCTCTCAGAAAGCTTCTTTATAGTTATTACTTCAGGATATGTCGTTTTTCACCCAAAGCTTCAATGCAAATAAAAATATCCCTTCGCAGATTCCCCAAAACAGTGCTGCCAAACTGATCCATGAAAATAATCTTGTAACCCTGTAGCTTCTTTCTAGTTTTTAATCTGAGAATATTTCCTTCTTCACTATAGGACTGAATGGGCTCCCAAATATCCCTTTGCAGATTCCACAAAAACATTGTTAGCAAACTACTCCATGAAAAGAAAGGTGCAACTCTGTGAAATGAATTCACACATCTCAAAGAATTTTCTCAGAAATTTTCTTTCTAGTTTTTATCTGAGGATATTTCCTTGGTCACTTAGGCCTCAATGAGATCCAAAGTATACCTTCTCAGATTCCATTAAAACAGTGTTAGCAAACTGCTTCATGAAAAGAAATGTGTAACTCTGTGAGAGGAATTTGCACACCACAAGGAACTTTCTCAGAACACTTCTTTCTCCTTTTTATCTGAGGATATTTCCTTTGTCACCATAGGCTTCAATGTGATCCAAAATATCCCTTCTCAGATTACCCAAAAACAGAACTCTCAAAATATTCCATGAAAAGAATTGTGTAACTCTGTGTGATGAATTCACAAGTCAAAAAGTAGTTTCTCAGAATGTTTCTTTCTAGTTTTTGTCTGAGGATATTTACTTTTTCACAATAAGTTTCAATGCGTTCCAAAGCATCCCATCATAGATTCCAAGAAAACTGCATTAGCACACTGCTCAATGAAAACAACAGGGTAACTCTGAGTTGAATTCACATATCACAAAGCAGTTTCTGAGAAAGCTTCTGTTTGTTTTTTCTATGGGGATATTTCCTTTATCACCATGGACTTCAATGCTCTCCAAAATATTCTATTGCAGACTCCACGAAAACAGTGTTCTCAAGTAGCTCAAAGAAAAGAATGGTTTAGCACTGAGTAATGAATTCACCCATCACAAAGCAGTTTCTCAGAAAGCTTCCTTCTAGAAGTTATCAGAAGATATTTCCCTTTTCACCGCAGGCCTCAATATAATCTGCGAGAACCCAAATAACCCTTTGCAGATTCCAGGAAACCAGTGTTAGCAAACTGCTAAATGAAAAGAAAGGTGTAACTCTGTGACATGAATTCACATATCACAAAGAAATATCTCAGATAATTCTTTCTCGTTTTTATCTGAGGATATTTCCTTTGTCAACATAGGCTTCAATGTGTTCCACAATATCCCTTTCAGATTCGCCAAAAACAGTGCTATCAAACTGATCCATTGAAAGCATCATGTAACTCTGTGACATGAATTCACAAACCACAAAAGAGTTTCTCAGAAAGTTTCAAGTTTTTGTCTGGGGATATTTAATTTTTAAGAGTAGGCTTCAATGTGCTTCAAAATATGTCATTGCAGATTCTAGAACAGTGTTATCAAACTGCTCAATGAAAACTACAGTGTAACTCTATGAGATGAATTCACACATCACTAAGTAGTTTCTCAGAAAGCTTCTTTCTCATTTTTCTATGAGGATATTTCCTTTTTCACTATAGGCCTCAATGTGGTTGCAAATATCCCTTTGCAGATTCCACAAAAACTGTGTTAGCAAACTGCTCCATGAAAAGAAAGGTGTTTCTCCATGAGATGAATTCACACATCACAAAGAACTTTCTCAGAAAGCTTCTTTCTAGTTTTTATCTGAGGATATTTCCTTAGTCACCACAGGCTTCAGTGCAATCCAAAATATCCCTTCCCTGATTCCCCAAAAAGTGTGCTACCATACTACTCCATGAAAGGAATTGTGTAACTCTGTGAGATGAATTCACAAATCACAAAGCAGTTTCTCAGAATGCTTCTTTCTAATTTTTGTCTGAGGATATTTCCTTTGTCACTGAAAGCTTCACTGCACTCCAAAATATCCCATTGATGATTAAAAGAAAACAGTATTAGCAAACTGCTCACAGAAAAGAACATTGTAACTCTGTGCGATGAATTGACCCAACACACAGCAGTTTCACTGAACCTTATTTTGGGTTATTATCTGAGGATATTTCCTTTGTCACCATAGGCTTCAATGTGCCCCCAAATGTCCTATTGCAGATTCCACGAAAATGTGTTATCAAACTGCTCAATGAAAAGAACGGTGTAGCTCTGTGAGATGAATTATCACATCACAAAGAACACTCCCAGAAACCGTCTTTTTTGTTTTTGTCTGAGGATATTTCCTTTGTCACCATAGGCTTCAATGTGATCCAAAATATCCTTTCTCAGATTCCACAAAAACAGTGCTAAAAGACTGATCCATGAAAAGAATCGTGTAATGCTGTGAGATAAATTAACACATCTCAGTGTTTTGTCGGAAAGCTTCTTTCTATTTTTTATATGAGGATATTTCCTTTGTCGCCCTAGGCTTCATTGTGATTCAAAATATCCCTCCTCAGATTCCCCAAAAACAGTGTTAACAAAGTATTCCATGAAAAGTATCGTGTAACTCTGATATGAATTCACATATCACAAAGCAGTTTTTCAGAAAACTTCTTTCTAGTTTTTGTCAGAGATTGTTTCCTTTTTCATCATAAGCTTCAATGCCTTCCGAAATGTCCCATTGCAGATTACAAGAAGGCAGTGTTAGCAAACTGCTCAATGAAAGGAACAGTGTAACTCTGTGAGTTAAATTCACAGATCACAAAGCAGTTTCTCCGAAAGCTTCTTTTTCGTTTTTCTCTAACAATATTTTCTTTGTCATCCTAGGCTTCAAGGAGCTCCCAAATATCCTATTGCAGATTCTGTGAAAACAGTGTTATCGAATGGCAAAATAATAAGAATGGTGTAACTCTGTGAGATGAATTCACACATCACAAAGCAGTTTTGCAGAAAGCTTCTTTCTAGTTTTTGCCTGAGGATATTTTCTTTTTCACTATAGGCCTCAATGGACTCCCAAATATCCCTTTCCAGATGAAATGAAAACTGTGTTACCAATATGCTCCATTAAAAGAAAGGTGTAGCTCTGTGAGATGAATTCACACATCACAAAGAACTTTCTCAGATAGCTTCTTTCTAATTTTTATCTGAGGATATTTCGTTAGTCACCATAGGCTTCAATGGGATCCAAAATATCCCTTCATGATTCAAAAAAAGAGTGATACCAAACTGCTCGATGAAAAGAATCGTGAACTCTGTGAGATGAATTAACACACCACAATACAGTTCCTCAGAATGCTTCCCTGTAGTTTTTATATGAGGATATTTCCTTCATCACCATGAACTTCAATGTGCCCCAAAATATCCCATTGCAGATTTCAAGAAAACGGTGTTAGCAAACTGCTCAATGAAAATAACAGTGTTACTCTGTGAGATGAATTCTCACAACACAAAACAGTTGCTCAGAAACTTTCTTTCTAGATTTTATCTGAGGATATTTCCCTTTTCATTCTATGCCTCAGTACACTCCCAAATATCCCTTTGCAGATTCCATGAAAACAGTGTTAGCAATCTGCTCCAAGAAAAGAAAGGTGTAACTCTGTGAGATGAATTCACACATCAAAAAGAACTTTATCAGAAACCTTCTTTCTAGTTTTTATCTGAGGATATTGCCTTCATTACCATATTTGTCAATGCGATCCAAAGTATCCCTTCTCAGATTACCCAAAAACAGTGAGACCAAACTGATTCATGAAAAGAACCATGTAACTCCGTGAGATGAATTAACACACCATATAGCAGTTTCTCAGAAAACTTCTTTCTCATTTTTACCTGAGGATATTTCCTTTTTCACCATAGACCTCAATGCACTCCCAAATATCCCTTTGCAGATTACGTGAAAAGACTGACAACAAATTGTTCCATGAATAGAAAGGCGTAACCTTTTGAGTTGAATTCACACATTACAAGAAAGTTTCTCAGAAAGCTTCTTTCAAATTTTTATCTGAGGATAATTCCTTTTTCATGATAGACTTCAATACAATCCAAGGTATCCCTTCTCAGCTCCCCAAGAGCAGTGCTACCAAACTGCTCCATGAAAAGAATGGTGTAATTCTGTTGGATGAATTCACACATCACAAAGCAGTTTCTCAGAAAGCTTCTTTCTAGTTTTTATCTGAAGATATTTTCTTCTTCACCATAGAGCTCAATGTATCCCACATATCCCTCAGCAGATTCCACGAAAACAGTGATAGCAAAGTGCTCCAAGAAAAGAAAGGTGTAACTCTGTGACATGAATTAACACATCACAAAGCAGTTTCTCAGAAAGCTTCTTTCCAGTTTTTGTATGAGGATATTCCCTTTGTCTCCATAGGCTTCAGTGCGATCCAAATTTTCCCTTCTCAGACTCCCCAAAAACTCTGCTAGTAAACTGATCCATGAAAAGAATCGTGTAACACTGTGGGATGAATTAACACATCAAAATGCAGATTCTCAGAAAGCTTTCTAGTTTTTATATAATATTATTTAATTTGTCACCATAAGCATGAATGCACTCCGAAATATCCCATTGCAGACTCCAAGAAAACAGTGTTGGCAATCTGTTCAATGAAAAGAACAGTGTAACTCTGTGAGATGAATTCACACCTCACAAAGAAGTCTCTCAGAAAGCTTCTTTCTAGTTTTTATGTAAGGATGTTTCCTTTTTTACTATGGGTCTCAATGCACTCCCAAATATCCCTTTGCAGATTCCACGAAAATGGTGTTAGCAAATTGCTCCATGAAAAGAAAGGTATAAATCTGTGAGATTAATTCAAACTTCTCAAAGAACTTTCTCAGAAAGCTTCTTTATAGTTTTTAACTGAGGTAATTAACTTTGACAACACAGACTTCAATGTGATTCAAAATATCCCTTCTCAGATTCCTCAAAAACAGTACTACCAAACTGAACCATAAAAAGTATCATGTAACTCTGAGATGAATTAACACATCACAACGTGGTTTTGCAGAAACACATCACAACGTGGTTTTGCAGAAACATCCTAGTTTTTATCTGAGGATAATTCCTTTGCCACCATAAGTTTCAATGTGCTTCAGAATATCCAACTGCACATTCCAAGAAAACAGTTAGCAAAATGCTCAATGAAAAGAACAGTGTAACTATGTAAGATGAATTCACACATCACAAAGTAGTTTCTCAGAAAACTTCTTTCTAGTTTTTACCTGAGGCTATTTCCATTTTCACCATACTCTTTGATGCAATCTGAAATATCCCTTTTCAGATCCTCCAAAAACAATGCTACCAAACTGATCCATGAAAAGAATCATGTAACTGTGTGAGATGAATTCACATATCACAAAGCAATTTCTCAGAAAGCTTCTTTTTGCTTTTTCTCTGAGGATATTTCGTTTGTCACCATATGTTTCAAATCACTGCCAAACATTCTAATGCAGATTCCGTGAAAACAGTGTTAGCAAACTGCTCCAAGAAATGAATCTTGTAACTCTGTGAGATGAATTCACACATCACAAAGCAGTTTCTCAGAAAGCTTCTTTCCTGTTTTAATCTGAGGATATTTAATTTTACACTGTGGGCCTCAATGGGCTCCCAAATATCCCTTACAGATTCCACGAAAAGAGTGCTAGCAAACAGCTCCATGAAAAGGAAGGTGTAACTCTATGAGATTAATTCACACGTCACAAAGAAATTTCTGAGAATGATTCTTTCTAGTTTTTATCTGAGGGTATTTCCTTTGCCAATATATGCTTCAATGCGATCTCAAATAACCCTTCTCAGATTCCCAAAAAACAGTTTTACCAAACTTCTCTATGAAAAGAATCATGCAACTCTGTGAGCTGAATTCACACATCACAAAGCTGTTTCTCAGGAAGCTTCTTTCTAGTTTTTATCTGAGGACATTTCCTATTTCACCAAAGGGCTCAATGTGCTCCCAAATATCCCTTTGCAGGTCCCATGAAAATAGTGTTATCAAACTGCTCAGTGAAAACAGGAGTGTTACATTGTCCACAATATAACATTGCAGATTCCACGAAAACTCTGTTAAGAAACTGCTCAAAGAAAATAACTGTGTAACGCTGTGAGTTGAATTCACACATCACAAAGCAGTTTCTCAGAAAACTTATGAGGATATTTAGTTTTTCACCATAGGCCTCAATGCGTTCCCAAATATCCCTTTGCAGATTCCACACAAGCAGTGTTAGCAAACGGCTCCATGAAAAGGAGGTGTAACTCTGTGAGATGAATTCACTCATCACAAAGAGCTTTCTCAGAATGCTTCTTGCTAGTTTTTATCTGAGGGTATTTCCTGTGTCACCATAGACTTCACTGTGATCCGAAATATCCCTTCTCAGATTATAGAAAATCAGTTTTACCAAACTGCTCCATGAAAAGAATCGTGAAACTCTGTGAGATAAATTAACACATCACAAAGCAGTTTCTCAGAAAGATTCTTTCGGTTTTTATCTGAGGATATTTCCTTTGTCACCGTAGGCTTCAAAGCGATCCAAAATATCCCTGCTCAGATTGACAAAAACAGTGTTACCAAACTGCTCCATGAAAAGAATCTTGTAACTCTGTGACAAGAATTTGCATATCAGAAAGCATTTCATCTGAAAGCATCTTTCTAGTGTTTATATGAGGGTATTTCCTTTGTCACTTTAAGCTTCAATGCATGCTGAAATATAACATTGCAGATTCCACGAAAACTCTGTTAAGAAACTGCTCAAAGAAAATAACTGTGTAACGCCGTGAGTTGAATTCACACATCACAAAGCAGTTTCTCAGAAAGCTTCTTTCTAGTTTTTATGTGAGGATATAAAAACTAGATGTGAGGATATAAAAACTAGATGTGAGGATATTCCCTTTTTCACCAATGTGCTCCCAGATATCCCTTTACAGATTCCATGAAAACAGTGTTAGCAAACTCTCAGTGAAAAGAACAGTGTAACATGGTGAGATGAATTAACACACCACAAAGCAGTTTCTCAGAAATTTTCTTTCTAGTTTTTATCTGAGGATATTTAGTTTTTCAAAATAGGCCTCAATGGGCTCCCCAATATCCCTTTGCAGTTTCCACGAAAACAGTTTAGCAAATGTCTCCATGAAAAGAAAGATTTAACTCTTTGAGAGGAATTGCACCATCACAAAGAACTTTCTCAGAACGCTTCTTTCTAGTTTTTATCTGATTTTATTTCCTTTGTTAAGATAGGCTTCAATGCGATCTGAAATATCCCTTCTCAGATTTCCCAAAAACAGTGTTACCAAACTGCTAAATGAAAAGAATTGTGTAACTCTGTGAGATGAATTAACACATCACAAGTGGTGTCTCAGAAACAGTCTTTCTAGTTCTTATATGAGGGTATTTCCTTTGTCACCTACATTTTGAATACATTCCAAAATGTCCCTTTGCAGATTCCACGAAGACAGTGTTAGCAAACTGTTCAATGAAAAGAACAGTGTAACTCTGTGAGATGAATTCACACATCACAAAGGAGTTTCTCAGGAAGCTTCTTTCTACTTATTATTTGAGGATATTTCCTTTTTCACCATAGGCATCAATGCACTCCCATATATCCCTTTCCAGATTCCACGAAAACAGTGTTAGCAAACTGCTAAATGAAAAGAATGGTGCAACTGTGTTTGATGAATTCACACATCATAAAGCAGTTTCTCAGAAAGTTTCTAGTTTTTGACTGAGGACATTTCCTTTTTAACTATAGGCCTCAATGTGCTCCCAAATATCCCTTTGCAGATTCAATGAAAGCAGTGTTAGCAAACTGCTCAATGAAAAGAACAGTGTAACACTGTGAGATGAATTCACACATCACAAAGCAGTTTCTAAAAAAACCTTCTCTTTAGTTTTTACCTGAGGATATTTCCTTTTTCACTATAGGCCTCAATGTGCTCCCATATATCCCTTTGCAGATTACATGAAAACAGTGTTAGAAAACCACTCCATGGAAAGAAAGGTATAACTCTATGTGATGAATTCACACATCACAAAGAACTTTCTCAGCAAGCTATCACAAGAATAGAAAACCAAACACCACATGTTCTAACTCATAGGTGGGAATTGAATAATGAGATCACTTGGACTCTGGAAGGGGAACATCACACTCCAGGGCCTATTATGGGGAGGGTGGAGAGGGGAGGGATGTCATTGGTAGTTAAACCTGATGTAAATGACGACTTGAGTGTGCTGACGAGTTGATGGGTGCAGCACACCAACATGGCACAAGTATACATATGTAACAAACCTGCTCGTTGTGCACGTGTATCCTAGAACTTAAAGTATAATAAACAATAAAAATAAAAAAGATAATAGTCCTCAAAAAAAAAAAGAAAACAGTTCCATGAATGACTAAAATACTACACTTCAGGTGCACAGCTTTCTAATGGTTTCATTGAGTTAGAAAAGTTGAATCTAACTATATAAAAAAAGAAAATTAGATCTCATCTTTATTCTGGAAAGGGGTCAGCACATATTACATGTCAATACTCAACTCTTAATTTTCAAGATGAATGGAAGGAAAAAGAATGAATGAATCCAAAGCAAGAGGGTAGTTTTTAAAAATCATGCTTGATTCTGGAATTCAGTCAGAGGCAGATGAACCATAGATGTTCATCACCCATCCCAGGACCAAGCTCTTTTTCAGCAGCCCAAGTGGGACCATAAATGAAATGGGTAAAACAAGGCTACCCTGGTGTTGCCCTATTAACTTTCCATAGTTAACTTTATACATTCTGCTCGATATTTTAAAATCAAAAGAGCTTCTGGTAGAAGTCAGTTTATAGACAAAAACTTTTAAAATGGATGTCTCATTCAGTCTTTAACCATAGCTGTGTTCCCACAGTTTTGCCTTCCTGTTTCCCATCCTCTAACCCTAAAGATTTCTTATTCATTTCCTGGACTCTCATGTTCCACCCTCTGTGAAGATCTGCTCCACAGTTTTAGACAAAGTGAATTCCTCTTAATGAAAATTCTTTGACACTCAAAGTCAAAGTTTATAGCTTAGTAATTATTCTATGAACACCTCTTACCTCCTTAATTGGTCTGGAAGCTCCCTGAGTATGGGTAGTCTATATTAATGTTACTTATTTTGTAGAGGCCGAAACATTCCCAGCCGAGTTCTGGGCTAATGGTAGGTATTAAAGGTGGATGGTACTGGTTATTTGAGTCCAATTCATATACCTTTATTCAAAATGGACAACCTAACTGAACCCTTTAGGATGAATCTTTCTCCATATAAACCATTAATGACATTTTATTTTGTATTTCTCCAGATTAATTAAAAGAGCACTGGGAAAATCATTTTTTATTTGCACATGAAATAAAGTACTGCTTTTCAGAATGAAAAATAAAATAAAATAAAATATCCACATCACAAATCAGTTTCTCAGAAAGCCTTTTTCTGGATTCTATCTGATGATATTTCCTTTTTAACCATAGGCCTCAATGCGCTCTGAAGTATCCCTTTGCAGATTCCATGAAAACAGTGATAGGAAACTGCTCCATGAACACAAAGTTGATCCTCTGTGAGTTGAATTCACAGATCACAAAGAACTTCCTCAGAAGGCTTCTTTCTAGTTTTTGTCTGAGGATATTTTCTTTGTCACCAAAGTCTTCAAAGCAATCCAAAATATCCCTTCTCAGATTCCCCAAAAACAGTACTACCAAATTCCTCCATGAAAAGTATCATGTGACTCTGCGAGATGAAATCACAAAACACAAAGAAGTTTCTCAGTAAGCTTCTTTCTAGTTTTTGTCTGAGGATATTTCCTTTGTCACCATATCTTCAATGTTCTCTGAAACATCCCATTGCAGACCCCAAGAAAACCATGTTAGCAAACTGCCCCATGAAAAGAAACATGTAACTCTGTGAGATGAATTCACACATCACAAAGCAGTTTCTCAGAAAGCTTCTTTTTGGTTTTTATCTGAGTATATTTCCTTTGTCAACATTGGGTTCAATGCACTCCCAAATATCCTATTGCAGATTTCAAAGGAACAGTGTGATCAAACTGATCTATGAAAAGAATTCTGTAACCCTGTGAGATGAATTCACATATCACAAAGCAGTTTCTCAGAAAGCTTCTTTCTAGTTTTTATCTGAGGATATTTCCTTTGTCACCATAGGCTTCAATGCAATTCAAAATATCCCTTCTCAAATTACCCAAAAACAGTGCTAATAAACATCTTCATGAAAAGTGTGGTGTAAATCTGTGAGATGAATTCTCACATCATAAAACTGTTTCTCAGAAAGCTTCTTTCTAGTTTTTATCTGAGAATATTTTCTTTTTCACTGTATTCCTCAATGCGCTCCCAAATATCCCTTTGCAGATTCCACAAAAACAGTTTTAGCAACCTGCTCTAAGAAAAGAATCATGTTACTCTGGGAGATGAATACACACATCACAAAACAGTTTCTCAGAAAGCTTCTATCTAGTTTTTATCTGACAATATTCCATTTCTCACCATAGGCTTCATTGCAATACAAAATAGCCCTTCTCAGATTCTCCAAAAACAGTGCTACCAAAATACTCCATGAAAAGAATCGTTTAAATCTGTGAGATGAATTCATAAATCAGAAAGCTTTTTCATAGAAAGCTTCTTTCTAATTTTGGTCTGAAGATATTTCCTTTTTCACCATAGGCCTCATTGCACTGCTGAATATCCCTTTGCAGATTCCATGAAAACAGTCTTAGGAAACTGCTCCATGAAAAGAAAGGTGTATATCTGTGAGATGAATTCAGATATCACAAAGCAGTTTCTCAGAAAGGTTCTTTTTGTTTGTTTGTCTGAGGATATTTCCTTGGTCACCGTAGTCTTCAATGCACTCCCAAATATCCTATTGCAGATTCCACAAAAACAGTTTTATCAAACTACTCCAAGGAAAGAATCATGCTACTCAGTGAGATGAATTCACACATTACAAAGAAGTTTCTCAGAAAGCTTCTTTCTAGTTTTTATCTGAGGATGTTTCCTTTTTCACCATAGGCTTTCATGCAGTCTAAAGAATCCCTTCTCAATTCCCCCAAAACAGAGCTGCTAGACTGATCCATGAAAAGAATGGTGTAACTCTGTGAGATGAGTTCACAAATTAGAAATCAGTTTGCCAGAAATTTTCTTTCTAGTTTTTGTTGAGGATATTTCCTTTGTCACCAAAAGCTTCAATGTGCTCCAAAATAGTCCATTGCAGATTCCAGGAAAATAGTGTTAGCAAACTGCTCAATGAAAAGAACAGTGTAACTCTGTGAGACAAATTGACACATCACAAAGCAGATTCTCAGAAAGCTTTTCCGTTTTTATCTGAGGATATTACCTTTGTCACCATAGGCTTCATTGTGCTCTCAAATATCCTATTGCAGATTCCATGAAAACAGTGTTAGCAAACTGCTCAAAGAACAGAACAGTGTAACTCTGTAAGATGAATTCACACATCCCAAAGAAGTTTTTCAGAATGTGTCTTTCTAGATTTTGTCTGAGGATATTTCATTTGTCACCATGGGTTTCAATGTGACCCAAAATATCCCTTCTCATATTCCCCAAAAACAGTACTAACAAACTGCTCCATGGAAAAAAATGAGTAATTCTGTGAAATGAATTAACATATCACAAAGGACTTTCTCAGAAAGCTTCTTTCTAGTTTTTATGTTAGGATATTTCCTTTTTCATCATAAGTGTCAATGCACTCCAAAACATCCCATTGTGGATTCCAAGAAAACAGTGCTAGCAAACTGCTCTCTGAAAAGAATCGAGTAACACTGTGAGATGAATTCAAAAATCACAAAGGCATTTCTCAGAAAGCTTCTTTCTAGTTTTTGTCTGAGGATATTTTCTTTTTCAAAAAAGGCCTCAATGTGCTTGTGAATATCCCTTTGCGGATTCCACAAAAATAGTGTTAACGAACTGCTCCATGAAAAGAAAGGTGTAAATCTCTGAGATGAATTCACACATCACAAAGCAGTTTCTCAGAAAGCTTCTTTTTGGTTTTTGTCTGAGGATATTTCCTTTGTCACCATGGGCTCCAATGTGCTCCATAATACCCTATTGCAGATTCCCCAAAAACAGTGCTAGCAAACTGATCCATGAAAAGAATCGTGTAACTCTATGAGATGAATTAACACATCACAAAGCGATTTCTCAGAAAGGTACGTTCTAGTTTTTATCTGAGGATATTTCCTTTGTCACCATTGGCTTCAATACAATTCAAAATATCCCTTCTCGAATTCCCCCAAAACAGTGCTACCAAACTGCTTCATGAAAAGTGTGGTGTAACTCTGTGAGATGAATTCTCACATCACAACTGTTTCTCAGAAAGCTTCTTTCTAGTATTTACCTGAGCATATATCCTTTTTCACATATTCCTCAATGCACTCCCAAGTATTCCTTTGCAGATTTCCTGGAAAAAGTTGCAGCAACCTACTCCAAGAAAAGAATTGTGCTACTCTGTGTGATGAATACACACACCACAAAGCAGTTTCTCAGAAAGCTTCCATCTAGTTTATATCTGAGAATATTCCCTTTGTCAACATAGGCTTCAGTGCCATCCAAAATATCCCTTCTCAGTTTCTCCAAAAACAGTGCTACCAAAACGCTCCATGAAAAGAATCCTGTAAATCAGTGAGATGTATTCACAAATCAGAAAGCATTTTCATAGAAACTTTCTTTCTAGTTTTTGCCTGAGGATATTTCATTTTTCACCACAGGCCTCATTGCACTCGTGAATATCCCTTTGCAGATTTCAAGAAAATAGTGTTAGGAAACTGCTCCACAAAAAGAAAGGTGTAAACCTGTGAGATGAATTCACACATCACATAGCAGTTTCTCAGAAAGCTGCTTTTCGTTTTTTTGTCTGAGGATATTTCCTTGGTCACCATATCCTTCAATGTGCTTCCAAATATCCTATTGCATTTTCCACAAAAACAGTTTTACCAAACTGCTCCAAGAAAAGAATCATGCTACTCTGTGAGATGAATACACACATCACAAAGCAGTTTCTCAGAAAGCTTATTTCTATTTTTTATCTGAGGATTTTCCTTTAACACTACAGTCTTCAATGTGATTCAAAATATCCCTTCTCAGGTTCCCCAAAATCAGTGCTAGCAAACTGCTCCATGAAAGGAAATTGTAAGCCTCTGAGAGGAATTCACAAATTGGAAAGTAGTTTGTCAGAAACTTCTTTCTGGTTTTTGTCTGAGGATATTTCCTTTGTCAACATAAGCTTCAATGTGCTCCGGAATATCCCATTGCAGATGCCAGGAAAACAGTGTCATCAAGCTACTCAATGAAAAGAACAGTGTAACTCTGTGGGGCAAATTGACACATCACAAAGCAGTTTCTCAGAAAGCTTCTATTCCGTTTTTATTTGAGGATATTTCCTTTGTCGCCATAGGCTTCAATGCACTCCCAAATACTCTATTGCAGATTCCACGAAAACAGTTTAAGCAGACTTCTCACTCAAAAGAACAGTGTAACTCTGTGAGATAAATTCACACATCACATAGAAGTTTCTCAGAATGCTTCTTTCTAGTTTTTATCTGAGTATATTTCCTTTGTCACACTGGGCTTCAATGTGATTCAAAGTATCCCTGCTAATATTACACAAAAAGAGTACTAACAATCTACTCCTTTCTAGTTTGCTTCTTTCTAGTTTTTATCTGAGGATATTTCCTTTGTCACCATGGGCTTCAATGTGATTCAAAGTATCCCTGCTAATATTACACAAAAAGAGTACTAACTATCTGTTCTATGGAAAAAAATGGGTAACTGTGTGAGATGAATTAACACATCACAAAGAAATTTCTCACAAAGCTTCTTTCTAGTTTTAATATTAGGATATGTCCTTCTTTTATTTATTTATTTATTTATTTTTGCTTTGTTCAGTACTATATACCCTTCACCTAGTCCAGTGCTACAGTAGTATTTTATTTATTATTATTATTTATTTTTTATTATACTTTAAGTTCTAGGATACATGTGCACAAGGTGGAGGTATATTACGTATGTATACATGTGCCACGTTGGTGTGCTGCACCCATCAACTCATCAGCACCCTTCAACTAGTCATTAACATCAGGTTTAACTCCCAGTGTCCTCCATCCCCCCTCCACCCTCCCCACAATAGGCCCCAGTGTTTGATGTTCACCTTCCTATGTCTAAGTGATCTCAATGTTCAATTCCTACCTATGAGTGAGAATATGCGGCGTTTGGTTTTCTGTTCTTGTGATAGTTTGCTGACAATGATGGTTTCCAGCTGCATCCATGTCCCAACAAATGACATGAACTCATCCTTTTTTTATGGCTGTGTAGTATTCCATGGTGTATATGTCACATTTTCTTAATCCAGTCTGTCACTGATGGACATTTGGGTTGATTCCAAGTCTTTGCTATTGTGAATTGTGCCACAATAAACAGACTTGTGCATGTGTCTTTATAGCAGCATGATTTATAATCTTTGGGTATATTCCCAGTAATGGGATGGCTGGGTCACATGATATTTCTAGTTCTAGATCCCTGAGCAATCGCCATACTGTTTTCCATAATGGTTGAACTAGTTTACAATCCCACCAACAGTGTAAAACTGTTCCTATTTTTCTACATCTTCTCCAGCACCTGTTGTTTCCTGACTTTTTAATGATTGCCATTCTAACTGCTGTGAGATGGTATCTCATTGTGGTTTTGATTTGCATTTCTCTGATGGCCAGTGATGATGAGCATTTTTTCATGTGTCTTTTGACTGTATGAATGTCTTCTTTTGAGAAATGTCAGTTCATATCCTTTGCCCACTTTTTGATGGGGTTATTTGTTTTTTTCTTGTACATTTGTTTGAGTTCTCTGTAGGTTCTGGATATTAGCCCTTTGTCAGATGAGTAGATTGCAAAAACTTTCTCCCATTCTGTAGGTTGCCTGTTCACTTTGATGGTAGTTTCTTTTGCTGTGCAGAAGCTCTTTAGTTTAATTAGATCCCATTTGTCAATTTTGGCTTTTGTTGCCATTGCTTTTGCTGTTTTAGACATGAAGTCCTTGTCCACGCCGATGTCCTGAATGGTATTACCTACGTTTTCTTCTAGGTTTTTATGGTATTAGGTCTAACATTTAAGTCTCTAATCCATCTTGAATTAATTTTCGTATAAGGAGTAAGGAAATGATCCAGTTTCAGCTTTCTGCTTATGGCTAGCCAATTTTCCCAGCACCATTTATTAAATAGGGAATCCTTTCCCCATTTCTTGTTTCTCTCAGGTTTGTCAAAGATCAGATGACTGTAGGTGTGTGGTATTATTTCTGAGGGCTCTATTCTGTTCCATTGGTCTATATCTGTGTTTTGGTACCAGTACCATGCTGTTTTGGTTACTGTAGCCTTGTAGTATAGTTTGAAGTCAGGTAGCGTGATGCCTCCAGCTTTGTTCTTTTGACTTAGGATTATCTTGGCAATGTGGGCTATTTTTCGGTTCCATATGAACTTTAAAGCAGTTTTTTCCAATTCTGTGAAGAAAGTCATTGATAGCTTGGTGGGGATTGCATTGAATCTATAAATGACCTTGGGCAGTATGGCCATTTTCACAATATTGATTCTTCCATGGTATGTTCTTCCATTTGTATGTGTCCTATTTTATTTCACTGAGCTGTCAACGTAAGCTTCAATGCGCTCCAAAATATCTCATTGTGGATTCCAAGAAAACAGTGCTACCAAACTGCTCCATGAAAAGAATCATGTAACACTGTGAGATGAATTCATAAATCACAAAGCAGTTTCTCAGAAAGCTTCTTTCCAGTTTTGGTCTGAGGATATTTCCTTTTTCATAATAGGCCTCAAAGCGCTCGCAAATATCCCTTTGCAGCTTCCACAAAAATAGTGTTAGCAAACTGCTCCATGAAAAGTAAGGTGTAAATCTCTGAGATGAATTCACACATCAGTCAGCAGTTACTCAGAAAGTTCCTTTTTGGTTTTTGTCTGAAGATATTTCCTTGGTCATCATAGACTTCAATGTGCTCCCTAATATCCTATTGCAAATTCCCCAAAAACAGTGATACCAAAATGATACATGGTAAGAATCGTGTAACTCTGTGAGATGAATTAAGACATCACAAAGTGGTTTCTCAGAAAACTTATTTCTTGTTTTCACATGAGGATATTTCCTTTGTCACCATAAGCTTTAATGTGCTCCGAAATATTCGATCCTATTGCAGATTAAAAGAAAACAGTGTTCGCAAACTGCTCAATGAAAACAACATTGTAACTCTCTGGGATGAATTCACACATCACAAAGCAGTTTCTCAGAAAGCTTCTTTCTAGTTTTTATCTGAGGATATTTCCTTTATCACCATAGGCCTTCATGCAATTCCAAATATCCCTTCTCAAATTCCCCAAAAACAGTGCTAATAAACATCTTCACAAAATGTGTGGTGTTACACTATGAGGTGAATTCTCACATCACAAAACCTTTTCTCAGAAAGCTTCTTTCTACTTTTTATCTGAGGATAATTCCTTTTTACCATATTCCTCAATGCGCTCCCAAATATCCCTTTGCAGATCCATGAAAAGTGTTTTAGCAAACTGCTCCAAGAAAAGAATCATGCTACTCTTTGAGAGGAATACACACATCAAAATTCCGTTTCTCAGAGAGCTTATATCTAGTTTTTATCTGAAAATATTCTATTTGTCACCATAGGTTTCGATGTGACCCAAAATATCCCTCCTCAGATTCCCCAAAAACAGTGTTACCAAGCTGTTCCATGAAAAGAATCATGTAAATCTGTGAGGTGAATTCCTAAGTCAGAAAGCAGTTTCATAGAAAGCTTCTTTCTATTTTTTGTCTGAGGATATTTGCTATTTCACTACAGATCTCACTGAGCTCGTGAATATCCCTTTTCAGATTCCATGAAAATAGTGTTAGCAAACTATTCTATGAAAAGAATGGTGTAAATCTGTGAGATGAATTCACACATCACAAAGCAGTTTCTAAGAATGTTTCCTCTTGGTTTTTGTCTGAGGATATTTCCTATGCCACCATAGGCTTCAATGAGTTCTCAAATATCCTATTTGAGATTCTGTGAAAACAGTTTTACCAAACTGCTCCAAGAAAGGGATTGTACTACTCTGTGAGATGAATACACACAGCACAAAGAAGTTTCTCAGAAGATTCTTTGCAGTTTTTATCTGAGGATATTTCCTTTGTCACCATAGGCTTCAATGCGCTCCAAAGTATCCCTTCTCAAATTCCTCAAAAGCAGTGCTATTAAACTGCTCTATGAAAAGAGTGTTCCATGAAAAGAAATGTATAACTCTGTGAGATGAATTCACAAATCACAAAGGAGTCTCTCAGAAAACTTCTGTCTAGTTTGATATGAGGATATTTCCTTTGTCACCATAAGTTTCAATGAGCTCTGAAATATCCAGTTGCAGATTGGAAGAAAAGAGTGTTAGCAAACTGCTCAACGAAAACAGCATTGTAACTCTCTGAGATGAATCACATGTAACAAAGCAGTTTATCAGAAAGCTTCTTTCTAGTTATTATCTGAGGATATTTCCTTTTTCACCATATTCCTAACTGCACTCCTGAATATCCCATTACAGATTCCACAGAAAAAGTTTTAGAAAACTTCTCAATGAAAAGAAAGGTGTAAATATGTGAGATGAATTCATGCATCACCAAGTAGTTTCACAGAAGACTTCTTTTTGTTTTTTATCTGGGGATAATTCCTTTGTCACCATAAGCTTCAAGGCGCTACCAAATATCCTATTGCAGATTCCACAAAAACAGTGTTATCAATCTGCTCAACGCAAACAATAGTGTAACTTTGTGAGATGAACTCAAACATCACAAAGCAGTTTTTCAGAAAGCTACTTTCTTGTTTTTATCTCAGGATATTTCCTTTTTCTCCATAGGCCTCAATGTTCTCCCATATATCCCATTGCAGATTCCGTGAAAACATTGTTAGCAAACTGCACAATGAAAAGAACAGTGTCACTCTGTGAGATGAATTCACATCACAAGGCGGCTTCTCAGGGGAGTACTTTCCAGTTTTTAAGTGAGAATTTTTTTTTCACCATAGTATTCAATGTGCTCGCAAATATCCAATTGCAGATTACAAGAAAACAGTGTTAGCAAACTGCTCAATGGAAAGAAAGGTGTAACTCTGTGTGATAAATTCAAACATTACCACGAAGTTTCTCAGAAAGCTTCTTTCTTGTTTTATCTGAGGATATTTCCTTTGTCACCGTAGGATTCAATGTAATCCAAACTATCCTTTCTCTGATTCCATAAAAAGAGTGCTACCAAACCACTGCATGAAAAGAAAGGCGTAAGTCTGTGGGGTGAATTAACAAATAACAAAGCAGTTTTGAAGAAACCTTCTTTATAGTTTTTGTCTGAGGAAATTTCCTTTGTCACCATAAACTTCAATGTGCTCCAAAATATCCCATTGAAGATTCCAAGAAAACAGCGTTACCAAATTGCTCAATGAAAAGAACAGTGTAACTCTGGAAGATGAATTCACACATCAGAAAGCAGCTTCTCAGAAAGCTTCTTTTTGGTTTTTATCTGAGGATATTTCCTTTGTCAAAGTAGAATTTAAAGCACCCCCAAATATCCTATTGCAGATTAAATGAAAATCATGTTAGCATCTGCTCCATGAAAAAAAAAAAAAAAGTGTAACTCTGTGAGATGAATTCACAGGTCACAAAGAACTTTCTCAGAAAGCTTCTTTCTAGTTTTTATCTGAGGTTATTTCTTTTGTCACCATTGGCTTCAATGCAATCCAAAATATCCCTTCTCAGATTCCCCAGTAACAGTGCTACAGAACTTCTCTATGAAAAGAATCATGTATTTCGGTGAGATGAATTCACAAATAACAAAGTAGTTTCTTACAAAGCTTTTTTCTAGTTTTTATCTGAGGATATTTCCTTTTTCAACATAGGCCTTTACTCGCTCCCAAATATCCCTTTGTAGATTCCACGAAAAGAGTGTTAGCAAACTACTTCATGAAAAGAAAGGTGTCACTCTGTGAGATGAATACACACCTCACAAAAAAGTTTATCAGAAAGTTTCTTTCTAGTTTTTATCTGAGGATAGTTCCTTTATCACCATAGGCTTAAATACAATCCAAAATATCCCTTCTCAGATTTCCCAAAAACAGTGCTACCAAACTGCACCATGGAAAGCAAGGGGCAACTCTGTGAAATGCATTCACACATCACAAGAAAGTTTCACAGAAAGCTTCTTTTTTGTTTTTGTCTGAAGATATTGCATTTATCATCATATACTTCAATGTGCTCCGAAATATCCCTTCTTAGACTCCCCAAAAATATCTCATTGCATATTCCAAGAAATCAGTGTTAGCAAACTGCTCAATGAAAAGAAAAGTGTAACTCTGTGAGATGAATTCACACATCACAAAGCAGTTTCTCAGAAAGCTTCTTTCTTGTTTTTATCTGAGGATATTTCCTTTTTCACTATAGGCCTGAATGCACTCCCAAATATCCCTTTGCAGATTCCACGAAAACAGTGTTAGCAAACTGCTCCATGAAAAGAAGGGTGTAACTCTGTTAGGGGAATACACACATTAGAAACTAGTTTCTCAGAAAGCTTCTTTCTAATTTTTATCACAAGATGTTTCCTTTATCTCCATATTCCTCAATGCTCTCTGTAATATCCCATTGCAGATTTACACGAAAAAGTTGTTAGCAAACTTCTCAATAAAAACAATGGTGTAACTGTGAGATGAATTCACACATCACAAAGCAGTTTCACAGAAATCTTGTTTCTTGTTTTTTTACAAGGATATTTCCTTTATCACTATATTCCTCATTGCACTCGTGAATATCCCTTTGCAGATTTCCTAAGAGCAGTTCTACAAAACTGATTTACAAAAGGAATTGTGTAACTCTGTGAGATGAAGTAACACATTAAAAAACCATTCCTCAGAAAGTTTCTTTCTAGTTTTTATATGAGGATATTTCCTTTGTAAAAATAAGCTTCAATGCACTCAAAAATATCCCCTTGCAGATTCCAAGGAAAGAGTGTTAGCAAACTGCTCAATGAAAACAACAGTGTAAGTTTATGTGATGAATTCACACATCATAAAGCAGATTCTCAAAAAAGATTCTAGCTACATTTTATATGAGGATATTTCCTTTCCACGACAGGCCTCAGCTTGCTCAAAAATATCCCTTTCTAGATTCCATGAAAACTGTGTTTGCAAACGGTTCCATGAAACAGGTGTTATGCTGTGAGATGAATAGGCACATCACAAAGAAGTATGCCAGAAAGCTTCCTTCTAGTTTTTCTCTGAGGATATTTCCTTTGTCACCATATGCTTCAATGAAATCCAAAATATCCTTTTTCAGATTCCTCAAAATCATTGCTATTAACTGCTCCATGAAAAGAAAGGTGTAACTCATAGAGATGAATTCACACATCACAAAGCAGTTTTACAGAAAGTTTCTTATTGGTTTTATTGGAGGATATTTCCTTTCTCACCGTATGCCTCAAGGCACTCCAAAATATCCCTTTGAAGATTCCCCAAAAACAGTGTTAGCAACTTTTCCATGAAAAGAAAGGTGTAAGTTTGTGAGATGAATTCACACGTCACAAAGGAATTTCTCAGAAAGCTTATTTCTACTTTTTATCTGAGGATATTCCCTTTTTCACCATAGTCTTCAATGAGATTCAAAGTATCCTTTCTCAGATTCACCAAAAAACAGTGCTACAAAACTGCTCCATGAAAAGCATGGTGTAACTCAGCGAGATGAATTCCCACATAAAAAAGTAGTTTCTCAGACAGCTTCTTTCAAGTTTTCTTCAAAGGATATTTCCTTCTCCACCATAGGCCTCAAAATGTTACCAAATATCCCTTTGTAGATTCCAAGAAAATAGTGTTAGCAAACTGATTCACGAAAAGAAAGGTGTCATTCTGTGAGATGACTATATACATCTCAAAGCAGTTTCTCAGAAAGCTACTTTCTAGTTTTTGTCAGAGGATATTTCCTTTGTCACCTTAAGCTTCAAAGAGCTCCAAAATATCCCTTTGCAGATTCCAAGAAAATTGTGTTAGAAAACTGCTCAATAAAAACAGCAGTGTAACTCTGTGACATGAATTCAAACATCAAAAAGCAGTTTCTCAGAAAGCTTCTTTCTAGTTTTTATCTGAGGATATTTAGTTTTTCACCATAGGCCTCAATGCTCACCAAAATATTCCTTGCAGATTCCATGAAAACAGCTTTATCAAACAGCTCAATGAAAATTACGATGTAACACTGTGAGATGAATTCAAACATCACAAAGCAGTTTCTCAGAAAGCTTCTCTCTAGTTTCTGTCTGAGGATACTTTCTTTTTCACTATAGTCCTCAATGTGGTCCCAAATGTCCCTTTGCAGATTCCACAAAAACAGTGTTAGCAAACTGCTGAAGGAAAAGTACAGTGCAACACTGTGAAATGAATTCACACATCACAAAGCAGTTTCTCAGGAAGCTTCTTTCTAATTTTTATCTGAGGATATTTCATTTTTCACCATAGACCTCAATGCACTCCCAAATATCCCTTTGCAGATTCCATGAAAGGAGTGTTAGCAAATAGTTCCATGAAAAGAAAGTTGTAACTTTGTGAGATGAATTCACACATCACAAAGTACTTCCTCAGAAAGCTTCTTTCTAGTTTTCATCTGAGGATATTTCCTTTGTCACCGTAGACTTCAATGCGATCCCAAATATACCTTCTCAGATGCCCCAAAAACAGTGCTACCAAACACCTCCATGAAAAGAATTTTTTAACTGTGTAAGATGAATTCAAAAATCACAAAACAGTTCCTCAGGAAGTATCTTGCTAGTTTTTGCCTGAGGATATTTCATTTGTCATCATAATCTTCAATGCACTACAAAATATCCCATGGCAGATTCCAAGAAAACAGTGTTAGCAAACTGCTCAATGAAAAGAAAAGTGAAATTCTGTGAGATGAATTCACACATCAAAAAGCAGTTTCTCAGAAAACTTTTTTCTAGTTTTTATCTGAGGATATTTCTTTTTTCACCATAGGCCTCAGTGTGCTCTCATATATCCCTTTGCAAATTTCACGAAAATAGTATTTTCAAACAGCTCAATGAAGAGAATGGTGTAACACTGTGAGATAAATTCACACATCACAATGCAGTTTCTCATAAAGCTTCTTTCTAGTTTGTATCTGAGGTTATTTACTTTACCACCATAAGTTTCTATGTGCTCCGAAGTATACTATTGCAGATTCCATGAGAACAATGTTAGCAAACTGCTCAATGAAAAGAACAGAGTAGCTCTGTGAGGTGAATTCACAAATCACAAAGCAGTTTCTCAGAAACCTTCTTTCTGCTTTTTATGTGAGGATATTCTCTTTGTCACTATATTCCTCAATGCGCTCCCAAATGTTCCTTTGCAGATTTTATGAAAACAATGTTAACACACAGCTCCATGAAAAGGACAGTGTAACTCTGTGAGACGAATTCACACATCAAAAATCAGTTTCTCAGAAAGCTTCTTTCTCATTTTTCTCTGAGGAGATTTTCTTTTTCACTACAGGCCTCAATGCACTCCCAAATGTCCCTTTGCAGATTCCACAAAAACAGTGTTTTCAAACAGCTCAATGAAAGAATGGTGTAACTCTGTGAAATAAATTCAAACATTACAAAGCAGTTTGTCACAAAGATTCTTTTTAGTTTTTATGTGAGGATATATCCTTTTTCAGTTTAGTCCTCAATGTGGCCCCAAATGTCCCTTTGCAGATTCCATGAAAACAGTGTTAGCAAACTGCTCAAGGAAAAGTACAGTGCAGCACTGTGAAATGAATTCACACGTCACAAAACAGTTTCTCAGAAAGCTTCTTTCTAATTTTTATCTGAGCATATTTAGTTTTTCACCATAGGCCTCAATGCACTCCCAACTATACCTTTTCAGATTCCATGAAAATAGTGTTAGCAAACGGCTCCATGAAAAGAAAGATGTAACTCTGTGAGGTAAATTCACAAATCACAAGGCAGCCTCTCAGAAAGATTCTTTCTAGTTTTTGTCTGAGGATATTTCCTTTGTCTCCATAAGCTTCAATGTACTTTGAAATATCCCATTGTAGATTCCAAGAAAACAGTGTTAGCAAACATCTCAATGCAAAGAACAGTGTAACTCTGTGTGATGAATTCACACATCACAAAACAGGTTCTCAGAAGGCCTCTTTATAATTTTTATCTGAGGATATTTCCTTCATCACCATGGGCTTCAAGCTCTCCCAAATGTCCCTTCCCAGATTCCCCCAAAACATTGCTAACAAACTACTCCATGAAAAGAAAAGTGTGACTCTGAGAGATGAATTCATAAATCAGAAAAAATGTTCTCAGAAAGCTTCTTTCTACTTTTAGTCTGAGGATATTTCCTTTGTCACTATAAGCTTCAATGTGCTCCAAAATATCCCATTGCAGATTCCAAGACAACAGCATTAGCAAACTGCTCGAAGAAAAGAACATTGTATCGCTTTGAGATGAATTTACACATCAAAATGCAGTTTCTCAGAAAGCTACTTTTTTTTTAATTGGTGGATATATCCTTGGTCACCATAGGCTTCAAAGTGCCCCCAAATATCCTATAGCCGATTCCTTGAAAACAGTGTTATCGAACTGCTCAATGAAGTGAACACTTTAACTCTGTGAGATGAATTCACACATCATAAAGCAGTTTCTCAGAAAGCTTCTTTCTAGTTTTTATCTGAGGATATTTCCTTTTTCACTATAGTCCTCAACGTGCTCCCAAATATCCCTTTGCAGATTCCACATAAACTGTGTTAGCAGACTGCACAATGAAAAGAACAGTGTAACTCTGTGAGATGAATTCACATAACACAAAGGACTTTCTCAGAAAGCTCTTTCTTGTTTTTATCTCAGGATATTTCCTTTGTCACCCTAGGGTTCAATGCGATCGAAAATTTCCCTTCTCAAATTCCCCAAAAACAGTGCTACCAAACTGATCCATGAAAAGCATTGTATAACTCTGTGGGATGAATTAACACATCACAAAGCGGTTTCCCAGAAAGCTTTCTACTTTTTGTTTGAGGGTATTTCCTTTGTCACCCTAAGCTTCAATGCACTCCGAAATATTCCTTTGCAGATTCCAAGAAAACAGTGTTTGCAAACTACTCAATGAAAAGAACAGTCTAACTCTGAGATACAATTTCAGAAATCTGAAAGCATTTTCTCAGAAAGCTTCTTTCTAGTTTTTATATGAGGTATTTCCTTTTTCACCATAGGCCTTAATGTGTTCCAAAATATTCCTTTTCAGATTCCATGAAAAGAATGTTAGCAAATTGCTCCATGAAAGGAAATGTGTAACTCTGTGAGATGAACTCACACATCACAAGAAACTTTCCCAGAATGATTCTTTCCAGTTTTGGTCTAAGGATAGTTCCTTTTTCACCATATTCCTCAATGTACTCCCGAATATCCCATCGCAGAATCCAAGAAAAAATTGTCAGCAAACTTCTCTATGAAAAGAACAGTGTAATGCTGTGAGATGAATTCATACATCAAAAAGCAATTTCACAGAAAGCTTCTTTTTGGTTTTTAACTGAGGATATTTCCTTTATCACCATCGGTTTCAATGCGCTCGTCAATATATCTTTGCAGATGCTACAAAAACAGTGTTGACAAACTGCTTCATTTAAAGAAAGGTGTAAATCTGTGAGATGAATTCACACATCACAAAGCAGTTTCTCAGAAACCTTGCTTTGTTTTTTGTCTGAGGAGATTTACTTTGTCAACATACACTTCAATGCGCTCCCAAATATCCTATTGCAGATTCCATGAAATCAGTGTTAGCAAATTGTTGCAAGAAAATAAAGGTGTAACTCTGTGAGATGAATTCACACATCACAAAGCAGTTTCTCAGAAAGCTTCTTACCAGTTTTCATCTGAGGATATTTCCTTTGTCACCATAGGTTTCAATGTGATCCCAAATATCCTTCCTCAGATTTCCCCAAAACAGTGCTACCAAACTGCTCCATGAAAAGAATCAAGTAACTCTGTGAGATGAATTCACATATCACATAGCAGTTTCTCAGAAAGATTCTTTCTAATTTTCATCTGAGGATATTACCTTTTTCACCATAGGCCTCAATGCGCTCCCAAATATCCCTTTGTAGATTCCACAAAAATACTGTTAGAAAAGTGTTCCATGAAAAGAAAAGTGTAAATCTTTGAGATGAACTTGCACATCACAAAGCTGTTTCTCAGAAAGGTTCTTTTTGCTTTTTCTCTGAAGATATTTCCTTTGTCAATACAGGCTTCAATGCATTTCCAAATATCCTATTGTAGATTCCATGAAAACAGTGTTAGTAAACTGTTCCACGAAAAGAGTCATGTAAATCTGTGAGATGAATTCACACATCACAAAGCAGTTTCTCAGAAAGCTTCTTTCTAGTTTTGATCTGAGGGTATTTTCTTTGTCACCTTAGGCTTCAATGCTATTCAAAGTATCCCTTCTCAGTTTCCCCAAAATGATTGCTACAAAACTGCTCTATGAAAAGAGTGGTGTAACTCTGTGAGATTAATTCACACATCCAAGACTGTTTCTCAGATAACTTCTTTCTAGTTTTTAACAGAGGATATTTCTTTTTCACTATAGTCTTCAATGTGCTCCGGAATATCCCATTGCAGATTCCTCGGAATATGTGTTAGCAAACTTCTCAATGAAAAGAATGGTGTAACTCTGTAAGATGATTTCACACATCACAAAGCAGTTTCACAGAAAGCTTTTTGGTTTTCATCTGTGGATATTTCCTTTGTCACCATTGGCTTCAATACTCTCCAAATTACCCTATTGTAAATTCCACAAAAACAGTGTTATCAAACTGCTCCATTAAACGAAGGGTGTACCTCTGTATGATGAATTCACACATCATGGAGCAGTTTCTCAGAAAACTTCTTTCTAGTTTTTATCTGAGGATATTTTCTTTGTCATCATAGGCTTCAATGCAATCCATAATATCCCTTCTCAGATTCCCATAAAACAGTTCTACCATACTGATCCATGAAAAGAATTGTGTCACTCTGTGAGATGAATTAACACATCACAAAGCCGTTTCTCAGAAAGTTTCTTTCTAATTTTTGTATAAAGATATTTCCTTTGTCACCAGAAGCTTGAAAGCGATCTGAACTATCCCATTGCAGTTTCCAAGAAAATAGTGTGAGCAAACTGCTCAATGAAAAGAAGATTTTAACTCTGTGAGATGAATTCACATATCACAAAGCAGTTTCTCAGAAAGCTTCTTTCTAGTTCCTACCTGAGGATGTTTCCTTTGTCATCATAGGCTTCAATACGATCAAAAAATCCCTTCTCAGATTGCTCAAAAACAGTGCTATAAAACTGCTGTATAAAAAGAATCATGTAACTCTGTGCGATGAATCAACCCATCACAGACGTTTTTATATGAGGATATTTCCTTTGTGTTTTTGAGGATATTTCACTAGTTTCTATATAAGGATATTTCCTTTGATACCAAAGATTTCAATGCGTTCTGAAATTGCCCATTGCAGATTCCCCAAAAAGATTGCTATGAAACTGTTCAATGAAAAGAACAGTGTAAATCTCTGAAATGAATTCACACATCAGAAACGTTTCCTCAGAAAGCTTTTTTCTAGTTTTTATAATAGGGTATCTCCCTTCTCAGATTCCACAAATACAATCCTAGCAAAATGCTCCCTGAAAGAGTACTGTATGTCTGTGTGATGAATTCTCACATCACAAAACAGTTTCTCAGAAAGCTTCTTTCTACTTTTTATCTGAAGATATTTCCTTTTTAAACACGGGCATCAAAGTGTTCCTGTATATCTCATTGCAGATTCTGTGAAAACTGTGTTAGAAAACTCAATGAAAGAAATGGTGTAAATCTGTGAGATGAATTCACACACCACAAAGCCGTTTCTGAGAAGGCTTCTCTCCAGTTTTTATCTGAGGATATTTCATTTCTCACCATAGGATTCTATGCTATCCAAAATATCACTTCTGTGATTCCACACAAACAGTGCTAGAAAACTCCTCCATGAAACTGTGGTGTAACTCTGTGAGATGAATTCACACATCACAAAGCAGTTTCTAACAAAGTTTTGATGTGCTCCTGCATATCTCATTGCAGACTCCAAGGAAATATTGTTTGGAAACTTCTCAAGGAATAGAGTGGTGCAGCTCTGTGAGATGAATTCACAAATCACTAAGCAGGTTCTCAAAAAGCTTGTTTCTGGTTTTTGTCTGAGGATATTTTCTTTGTCACCATAGGCTTCAAAGTGATCCAAAATATCCCTTATCACAGTCCACAGAAACAGTGCTAGCAAACGGATCCATGAAAGAGTTGTGCAACACTGTGAGATGAATTCACACATCACAAAGCAGTTTCTCAGAAAGCTTATTTCTGGATTTTATCTGTGGATATTTCCTTTGTCACTGTAGCCTTTAAAGTGATCAAAAATATCCCTTCTCAGATTCCAAAAAAAACAGTGCTAGCAAACAGCTCCATGAAAGAGTAGTGTAACACTGTGAGTGAATCCACACGTCACAAAGCAGTTTCTCAGAAAGCTTCTTCCTAGTTTTTATCTGAGAATATTTCCTTAGTCACTATAGGCTGCATAGCGATCCAAAATACCCCTTCTCAGATTCCACAAATTCAGTGCTAGCCAACGGCTACCGAAAAGAGTGGTGTAACTCTGTGAGATGAATTCACACATCACAAAGCTGTGTGAATTTTATCTGAGGATAAAATTCTTGATTTTATCTGAGGATATTTCAGGCCTTGATGCAATCCTGCATATCTCATTGCAGACTCCACGAAAATATTGTTTGGAAACTTCTCAAGTAAAAGAGTGGTGCAGCTCTGTGAGATGAATTCACATATCACAAAGCAGTTTCTCAGAAGGCCTCACTCCAGTATTTATCTATGGATATTAAATTTTTCACTGTAGGAATCCATGCCCTCGGAATATCCCATGGCAGGTTCCATGAAAACAGTGTTGGTAAACTGCTCAATGTAATGAAAGGTATATCTCTGTGAGATGAATAAACTTAAAACAAAGTGTTTTATCATAAAGCTTTTTCCAGTTTTATCTTAGGATACTTCCTTTGTTACCATAGGTTTAAAGTGATTCAAAATATCCCTTCTCAGATTGAACAAATAGAGTTCTAGCAAACTGTTCCTTGAAAGAGCAGTGTAACATTGTGTGATGAATTCACACCTCACAAAGTAGTTTCTCAGAAAACTTCTTCTTTTTATTCGAGGATATTTCCTTTTTAAACTCTGGCCTCAATGTGTTCCCGTATATCTTATTGCAGATTCTGTGAAAACAGTGTTAGCAAACCTCTCAACGAAAGCAATAGTGTGACTCTCTTATATGAATTAACACACCACAGAGCAGTTTCTGAGAAGGATTCCCTCCAGTTTTTACCCGAGGATATTTCAATTCTCACCATTGGATTCTATGCTAACCAAGATATCACTTCTGGAATTCCACAAAGACAGTGCATGCAAACATCTCCATGAAAGAGTGGTGTAACTCTGTGAGATGAATTCACACCTCACAAAGCAGTTTCTCAGAAAGCTTCTTTCTAGTTTTTATCTCAGGATATTTCCTTTGTCACCATAGGTTTCAAAGCAATCTAAAATATCAATTATCAGATTTCACTAAAAGAGTGCTAGCCAATGGCTCCACGAGAGAGGGATGTAGCTCTGTGAGATGAATGCACAAATCACAAAGTAGTTTCTCAGAAAGCTTCTTTCTGGTTTTTATCTGAGGATATTTCCTTTGTCACCATAGGCTTCAAAGTGATCAAAAATATCCCTTCTCAGATTCCACAAAAACAGTGCTAGCAAACGGCTCCATGAAAGAGTAGTGTAACTCTGTGAGATGAATTCACACATCACAAAGCTCTTTCTCAGAAAGCGTCTTTCTTGTTTTCATCTGAGGACATTTCAGGCCTCAGTGTGCTCCCGTATATCTCATTGCAGATTCTGCAAAAGCAGTGTTAGCAAACTTCTCAATGAAAGCAGTGTTGTAACTGTATGAGATGAATTCATACACTACAAAGCAGTTTCTGAGAAGGCTTCTCTTCATTTTTTATCTGATGATATTTCATTTTTCACCGTGGGATTCAATGCTATCCAAGACATCACCTCTGTGATTCTACAAAAATAGTGCTAGCAAACTCTTCCATGAAAGACTGTTGTTAATTAGTGAGATGAATTCATGCGTCACAAAGCAGTTTCAAAGAAAGCTTCTTTCTAGTTTTCATTGAGGATACTTCCTTTGTCATCATAGGTTTCAAAGTGATCAAAAATATCCCAAATGAGATTCCACAAAAACAGTGCTAGCAAACGGATGAAAGAAAGAGTTGTGTAACACAGTGAGATGAATTCACACATCACAAAGCAGTTTCACAGAAAGCATGTTTCTGGTCTATATCTGAGGAAATTTCTTTTCTCACCATAGGCTTCGAACTGATCAAAAATATCCCTTCTCAGATTCCACAAAAACAGTGCTAGCAATCAGCTCCATGAAACAGTAGTGTAACTCTGTGAGATGAATTCACATATCACAAAGCAGTTTCTCAGACAGCTTCTTTCTAATTTTTATCTGAGGATATTTTCTTTGTCAACTTAGGCTTCAAAGTGATCAAAAATATCCCTTCTCAGACTTCACAAAAACAGTGTCAACCAACAGCTACATGAAAGAGTGGTGTAACTCTGTGAGACGAATTCACAAATCACAAAGCTGTTTCTCAGAGAGCTTCTTTATGGATTTTATCTGCAGATATTTACTTTGTCACCATGCCTTCAAAGCGATCAAAAATATCACTTCTCAGATTCCACAAAAACAGTGCTAGCAAATGGCTCCATGAAAGAGTAGTGTAACACTGTGAGATGAATTCACACATCAGAAAGCAGTTTCTCAGAATTCTTTTTTATTGTTTTTATCTGAGGATATTTCAGTCCTCAATGTGCTCCAGTATATCTCATTGCAGATTCCATGAAAATTTTTTAAGGAAATTTCTCAATGAAATGTGTGATGTCGCTCTGTTAGATGAATTCACACATCACAAAGCAGTTTCTCAGAAGGCTTCTTTCCAGTTTTTGTCTAAGGATATTTAATTTTTCACTGTAGGACTCAATGCCCTTGGAATATCCCATGGCAGATTCCAAAAAAACAGTGTTAGCAAACTGCTCAATGTAACGAAAAGTGTATCTCTGTGAGATGAATATATTCCTCACAGAGAAGTTTCTCATAAACTTTTTCTAGTTTTATCTGAGGATATTTGCTTTGTTACCATAGGCTTCAAAGTGATCCAAAATATCCCTTCTCAGATTCCACAAATACAGTGCTAGCAAAACTGCTCCTTGTAAGAGTGGTGTAACTCTGTGTGATGAATTCACAGATCAAAAAGCAGTTTCTCAGAAAACTTCTTTCTTTTTTTATCTGAGGATATTACCTTTTTAAACATGGGCCTCAATGTGCTCCCGTATATCTCATTGCAGATTCTGCGAAAACAGTGTTAGCAAACCTCTCAATGAAAGCAATGGTGTAACTCTCTGAGATGAATTCACACACAACAAAGCAGTTTCTGAGAAGGCTTCTCTCCCATTTTTATCTGAGGATATTTCATTTCTCATCAAAGGATTCTTTGCTATCCAAAATATCACTTCTGAGTTTCCACAACAACGGTGATACCAAACTCCTCCATGAACAAGTGGTGTAACTCTGTGAGATGAATTCACACCTCACAAAGCAGTTTCTCAGAAAGCATTTTTCTAGTTTTTATCTGAGGATATTTCCTTTGTCACCAAAAGTTTCCAAGCGATCTAAAACATCACTCTCAGATTCCACAAAAACAGTGTATCCAATGGCTCCATGAAAGAGTGATGTAACTCTGTGAGATGAATTCACAAATCACAAAGCAGTTTCTCAGAAAGCCTCTTCCTGGTTTTTATCTGAGGATATTTCCTTTGTCACCATAGGCTTCAAAGTGATCAATAATATCCCTTCACAGATTCTGCAAAAACAGTGCTAGCAAATGGCTCCATGAAAGAATAGTGTAACTCTGTGAGATAAATTCACACATCACAAGGCAGTTTCTCAGAAAGCTTCTTTCTTGTTTTTATGTGAGGATATTTCAGGCCTCAATGCACTCCCATATATCTCATTGCAGATTCTGCAAAAACAGTGTTAGCAAACCTCTCAATGGAAGCAATGGTGTAACTCTCTGTGATGAATTCACACATCACAAGGTAGTTTCTGAGAAGGCTTCTCTCCAGTTATTATCTGAGGATATTTCATTTCTCACCATAGGATTCTATGCTATCCAAGATATCACTTTTGAGATTCCACAAAACAGTGCTAGCAAACTCCTCCATGATAGAGTGGTGTAACTCTGTGAGTCGAATAACATATCACAAAGCAATTTCTCAGAAAAATAATTTCTAGTTTTATCTGAGGATATTTCCTTAGTCACTATAGGCCTGAAAACGATCCAAAACATCACTTCTCAGATTCCACAAAAGCAGTGCTAGCAAACTCCTCCGTGAAAGAGTGGTGTAACTCTGTGAGATGAATTCACACATCCAAAAGCCATTTCTCAGAAGGATTCTTTCTAGTTTTTATCTAAGTATATTTCCTTTGTCACCATAGGCTTCAAAGCAATCAAAAATACCTCTTATCAGTTTCCACTTATACAGTGCTAGCAAACTGCTCCATGAAGCTGTAGTGTAACTATGTGACATGAATTCACACATCACAAAGCAGTTTCTCAGAAGGCTCCCTTCTTGTTTTTATCTGAGGATATTTCAGTCCTCAATGCACTCCCATCTATCTCATTGCAGATTCTGTGAAAATAGCGTTAGGAAACTTCTCAAGGAAAAGAGTAGTGTATCTCTGTGAGATGAATTCACACACCACAAAGCAGTTTCTGAGAAGGCTTCTCACCAGTTTACATCTGAGGATATTTCATTTTTCACCATGGATTTTTATGCTATCCAAAATATCACATCTGAGATTCCACAAAAACACTGCTAGCAAACTCCTCCATGAAAGAGTGGTGTAACTCTGTGAGATGAATTTACAACACATACAGCAGTTTCCCAGAAAGCTTCCTTCTAGTTTTTATCTGAGGATATTTCCTTTGTTACCATGGGCATCAAAGCAATCCAAAATATCCCTTCTCAGATTCCACAAAAACAGTGCTAACAAAAGGCTCCATAAAAGACTTGTGTAACACTGTGAGATGAATTCACACATCACAAAACAGTTTTTCAGAAAGCCTCTTTGTGGATTTTATCTGAGCATATTTCCTTTGTCACCGTAGGCTTCAAAACGATCCAAAATATCCCTTCTCACATTCCACAAAAACAGTGCTAGGAAACGGCTCCCTGAAAGGGTAGTGTAACTCTGTGAGATGAATTCACACATCACAAAGCAGTATCTCAGAAGGCTCCCTTCTTGTTTTTATCGGAAGATATTTCAGTCCTCAATGCACTCCTGTTCATCTCATTGCAGATTCTGTGAAAATGTTGTTAGGAAACTTCTCGAGGAAAAGAGTGGTGTATCTCTGTGAGATGAATTCAGAGATCACAAAGCAGTTTCTCAGACAGCTTCTCTCCAGTTTGTATCTAAGGATATTAAATTTTTCACTGTAGGACTCAGTGTCCTCGGAATATCCCATGGCAGATTCCACAAAAAATAGTGTTAGCAAAACTGCTCAATGTAGTGAAAAGTGTATATCTGTTAGATTAATACACTCATCCCAAAGCAGTTTCTCATAAAGCTTTTTCTAGTTTTTACTGAGGATATTTCCTTTGTTACCATAGGCTTCAAAGCGATCAAAACTATCCCTTCTCAGATTGAACAAATACAGTTCTAGCAAACTGCTCCTTGAAAGAATAGTGTAACTCTATGTGATAAATTCACAGATCACAAAGGTGTTTCTCAGAAAGCTTCTTTTTATCCGAGGATATTTCCTTTTTAAACATGGACCTCAATGTGCTCCCATATATCTCATTGCAGATTCTGTGAAAATAGCGTTAGGAAACTTCTCAAGGAAAAGAGTGGTGTAGCTCTCTGAGATGAATTCACACATCACAAAGCAGTTTCTCAGAAGGCTTCTCCCCAGTTTTAATCTGAGGATATTTAATTTTTCACCATAGGACTCAATGCCCTCGGAATATCCCATGGCAGATTCCATGAAAACAGTGTTAGCAAAACAGTTCAATGTAACACAAAGTGTATCTCTGTGAGATGAGTACATTCATCAAAAATCAGCTTCTCATAAAGCTTTTTCTAGTTTTAACTGAGGATATTTCCTTTGTTACCATAGGCTTCAAAGCAATCCAAAATGTCACTTCTCATATTCCAAAAATATATCTGTATTAAACTGCTAAATGAAAGAGTAATGAAACTCTGTGATGAATTCTCACATCACAAAACAGTTTCTCAGAAAGATTCTTTCTTCTTTTTATTCGAAGATATTTCCTTTTTAAACATGGGCCTCAATGTTCTCCCATATATCTCATTGCATATTCTGTGAAAACAGTGTTAGCAAACATCTCAATGAAAGCAATGGTGTAACTCTGTGAAATGAATTCTCACACAACAAAGCGGTCTCTGAGAAGGCTTCTGTCCAGTTTTTATCTCAGGATATTTCATTTCTCACCAAAGGATTCCATGCTAACCAAAATATCACTTCTGTGCTTCCACAAACACACTGCTAGCAAATTCCTTCATGAAAGAGTGGTGTAACTCAGTGAGATGAATTCACACATCACAAAGCAGTTTCTCAGAAAGCTTCTTTCTAGTTTTTATCTGAGGATATTACCTTCGACACCATAGGCTTCAACTCGCTCTGAAATATCAGATTGCAGATTCCAAGAAAACAGTGTAAGCAAACTGCTCAAGCAAAGAACTGTGTAACTCTGTGAGATGAATTCACCAATCACAAAGCAGTTTATCAGAACGTTTCTTTCTGGTTTTTATCTGAGGATATTTCCTTTTTCTATTTAGGCCTCAAGATGCTCCTAAATATCCTTTGCAGATTCCAGGAAAACAGTGTTAGAAAACTTCTCCATGAAAAGAAAGGTGTAACTCTGTGAGATGAATTCACACATCATGAAGAAGTTTCTCAGAAAGCTTCTCTCTGGATTTTAACTGAAGATATTTGCTTTGTAACCAGAGGCTTCAGTGCAATGCAAAATATCCCTACTCAGATTCACAAAAACAGTGCTACCAAACTGCTCCATGAAAAGAAAGGTGTAACTCTGGGATATCAGTTGACAAATCACACAGGAGTTTCTCAGAAATCTTCTTTATATCTTTTTTCTGAAGATACTTCCTTTGTCACCATAGGCTTCAATGTGATCCAAAATGTCCCTTCTCAGATTCCCCAAAAACAGTCCTACCAAACTGATCCATGAAAAGATTCATGTAACTCTGTGAGATGAGTTAACACATCACAAAATGATTTCTGAGAAAGATTCTTTCTAGTTTTTATATGAGGGTATTTCCTCTGTCACCATAAGCTTAAAATGTTCTCTGAAATATCCTATTGTGGATTCCAAGAAAACAATATTATCAAGCTGCTCAATGCAAAGAACACTGTAACTCTGTAAGATGAATTCACACATCACAAAGAATTTTCTTAGAAAGCTTCCATCTATTTTTTATCTGAGGATATTTTCTTTGTCACCGTAGGCTGCAATGCAATCCAAAATATCCCTTTTGAGATTCCCCCAAAACAGTGCTAAAAAACAGCTTCATGAAAAGAAGAGTGTAACTCTGTGAGATGAATTCAGAAATCAGAAAGCAGTTTCTCAGAAAGTTTCTTTATACTTTTAGTATCAGGATATTTCCTTTGTCAGTATAAGCTTCAAAGAGCTCTGAAACACCTCATTGTGGATTCCAAGAAAACAGTGTTAACAAACTGGACAATGAAAAGAAGAGTGTAACTCTGTGTGGTGAATTCATGCATCACAAAGCAGTTTCTCACAAAGCTTCTTTTTGGTTTTTATCTGAGGATATATCCTTTGTGGCTTCAATACGCTCCCAAATATCCTATTGCAGATGCCACAAAAACAGTGTTATCAAACTGCTCAGTGAAAAGAATGGTGTAACTCTGTGAGATTAATTTACATATCACAAAGCAGTTTTTCAGAAAGCTTTGTTCTAGGTTTTATCTTAGATAAAGGATAATGAGGATATTTCCTTTTTCACTAAAGGAATCAATGTGCTTCCAAATATCCCTTTGCAAATTCCACAAAAACAGTGTTAGCAAATTGCTCCATGAAAGAAAGGTGTAGTTCTGTAAGATGAATTGACACAACACAAAGAACTTTCTCAGAAATCTTCTTTCTAGTATTTCTCTGGGGATATTTACTTTTTCACTACAGGCCTGAAGGCACTCGGAAATATCAGTTTGTCATTTGCATGAAAACAGTGTTAGTAAACTGCTCCATGAAAAGAAACGTGTAACTCTGTGAGATAAATTCACATATCACAAAGAACTTTCTCAGAAAGCTGCTTCAAAGTTTTTATCTTAGGATATATCATTTGTCACCATAGGTTTCATTGCAATCAAAAATATCAATTAAAGATTCCCAAAAAACAGTGCTACCAAACTGCTCCATGAGAAGTGTTGTGTAACTCTGTGAGATGAATTATCACATCACAAAACGGTTTCTCAGAAAGTTATTTCTAGTGTTTATATGAGGGCATTTACTTTGTCATCATAAGCTTCAATGCACTCCGAAATATCCCATTGCAGATTCCAAGAAAAAAGTGTTAGGAAACTGCTCAATGAAAAGTAAAGTTTAACTCTGTGAGATGAATTCACACATCACAAAGTAGTTTCTCAGAAAGTTGTTTTTTTTTTTGTTTGTTTTTATTTGAGGATATTTCTTTTGTGACCACAGGCTTCAATGCAATCCAAAATATCCCTTCTCAGGTTCCCCAAAAACAGTGCCACAAAACTGATCCATGAAAAGAATAGTGTAACACTGTGAGATGAATTAACTCCTCACAAAATGGTTTCTCAGAAAGCTTCTTTCTAGTTTTTATATGAGGGTATTTCCTTTGTCACCATAAGCTAAAATTGCACTCTGAAGTATCCCATTGCAGATTGCAAGAAAACAGTGTTAGCAAACTGCTCAAGGAGAAGAACAGTGTAACTCTGTGAGATGAATTCACAAAACACAAAGCTGTTTCTCAGGAAGTTTCTATCTAATTATTGTCTGAAGATATTTCCTTTTTCATACTAGGCCTCAATGTGCTCCCAAATAGCCCATTGCAGATTGCACGAAAACAATGTTATCAAACAGCTCAATGAAAATAATGGTGTAACTCTGAGAGATGAATTCACACATCACAAAACAGTTTCTCAGTAAGCTTCTTTCCAGTTTTTAACTGAGGATATTTCCTTTGTCACCATAGATTTCAAAGCCATCCAAAATATAACTTCTCAGATTCCCGAAAAACAGTGCTACCAAACTGCTCCATGAAAAGAACAGTGTAACACCGTGAGATGAGTTCACATATCACAAATAGTTTTGCAGAAAGTTTCTTTCTAGTTTTTGCCTGAGGATATATCCTTTTTCACCATAGACTTCAATTCGATTGCGAATATACTTTTGCAGATTCCATGAAAATAGTGTGAGCAAACTGCTCCATGAAAAGAAAGGTGAAAGTCTGTGAGATGAATTCACACATCACAAAGAAGTTTCTCAGAAAGCTTCTTTTTGGTTTCTGTCTGAGGATATTTCCTTTGTCACCATAGGCTTCAGTGAGCTCCCAAGTATATTATTGCAGATTCCACAAAGTCAGTGTTAGCAAACTGCTCCAGGAAAAGAGAGGTGTAACTCTTTGAGATGAATTCACACATCACAAAGTAGTTTCTCAGAAAGCTTCTTCCTAGTTTTTATCTGAGGACATTTCCTTTGTCACCACAGGCCTCAATGTACTCCAAAATATCCCTTTGTAGATTCCAAGCAAAGAGTGTGATCAAATGGCTCAATGAAAAGAGTGATGCAACTCTGTGAGTTGAATTCACAAATCAAAAACAGTTTCTCAGGAAGTTTCTATCTAGTTTTTGTCTGAGGATATTTCCTTTGTCACCATAAGCTTCAATGCTCTCCAAAATATCCCCTTACAGATTCCAAGAAAACAGTCTTAGCAAATGGATCAATGAAAAGAACAATGTAACTTTGTGAGATGAGCTCACATATCACAAAGCAATTTCTCAGAAAGCTTGTTTTTGTTTTTTATCTGAGGATATTTCCTTTGTAACCATAGGCTTCCATGCACTCCTGTATATCTTATGGCAGATTCCACAAAAGCAGTGTTATTAAACAGCGCAATGAAAAGAATGGTGTAACTCTGTGAGATGAATTCACACATCACAAAGCAGTTTCTCAGAAAGCTTCTTTCTAGTTTTTATCTGAGGATATTTCCTTTGTTATGATAGACTTCAATGTACTCCCAAATATTCTATTGCAGATTCCATAGTGTTAGTTAACAGTTCCATGGAAAGAAAGATGTAACTCTGTGATTTGAATTCACAAACCACAAAGCAGTTTCTCAGAAAGCTTCTTTCTAGTTTTTCTTTGATGATATTTCCTTTTTTACTCTAGGCCTCAATGCACTCCCAAATGTCCCTTTGCAGATTGCACGAAAACAGTGTTCACAAGCTGCTCAATGAAAAGTATGATGTAATTGTGTGAGATTAATTCACACATCACAATGCAGTTTCTCAGAAAGCTTCTTTCTAATTTTTACCTGAGGATATTTAGTTTTTCACCATAGCCCAAAATGCGCTCCAAATTATCCCTTTGCAGATTCGACAAAAACAGTGTTAGCAAACAGCTCCATGTAAAGAAAGGTGTAACTCTGAGATGAATTCACACCTCACAGAGAACTTTCTCAGAAATCTTCTTTGTAGTTTTTATCTGAGGATATTTTCTTTGTTAAAATAGGCTACAATGCAATCCAAAATATCCCTTTTCAGATTCCCCATAAACTGTGCTACAAAACTGATTCATGAAAAGAATTGTGTAACTTTGTGAGATGAATTAACACATCACAGAGCAATTTCTCAGAAAGCTTCTTTCTTCTTTTTCCATGAACATATTTCCTATGACACCATAAGCTTCAATGCACTCCAAAAAATCCCATTGAATATTCATAGAAAACAGTGTTAGCAAACTACTCAATAAAAAGAATGGTGTCACACTGTGGGATAAATTCACACATCATAAAACAGTTTCTCAGAAAGCTTCTTTGTAGTTTTTATCTGAGGATATTTCCTTTGTCACCATAGGCTTCAATGCAATTCAAAAAATCACTTCTCAGATTCCCCAAAAACAGTGCTACCAAACTGCTCCATGGAAAGAGTGGTGTAACCCTGTGACATAATTTCACACATCACAAAGAAGTTTCTCAGAAAGCTTGTTTCTAGTTTTTTTATGTAAGGATATTTCCTTTTTCTCCATGTTCTTCAATGTGCTTCAGAATATCCCATTGCAGATTGCACGACAAATCTGTTAGGAAACTTCTCCATGAATAGAATGGTATAATTCTGTCAGATGAATTCACACGTCACAAAGCAGTTTCTCAGAAAGTTTCCTTCTAGTTTTTATCTGAAGATATTTCCTTTTTCAGCATAGGATTCAGCTCGCTCAAAAATATCCCTTTGGAGAATCCATGAAAACAGTGTTAGAAAGCTGCTCTATGAAATAAATGGTGTTATTCTGTTAGATGTATATACACATCACAAAGAAATTTCTCAGAAACCTTCTTTCTAGTTTTTATCTTAGGATGTTACCTTTGTCACCATAGGCTTAAACACAAACCAGAATATCCCTTTTCAGATTCCCCAAAAAGAGTGCTACCAGACTGCTCCATGGAAAGAAGGGTGTAACTCTGTGAGATGAATTCACACATCACAAAGCAGTTTCACAGAATGCCTCTTTCTAGTTTTTATCTGATTAAATTTTCTTTTTCACCATATTCTTCAATGTACTCCTGAATATCCCATTGCAGTTTCCACAAAAAAATGTTTTAACAAACTTTTCAATGAAAAGAACAATGTAACTCTGTGAGATGAATTCACCCATCACAAAGCAGTTTCACAGAAAGATTCTTTTGGTTTTTATCTGAGGATAATTCCTTTGTCACCATAGGCTTCATTGTGCCCCCAAACATCCTATTATAGATTGCACAAAAACAGTATTATCAAACTCCTCAATGAAAAGCATGGTGTAACTCTGTAAGAAAAATTCACACATCACAAATCAGTTTCTCAGAAAGCTTCTTTCTAGTTTTTGTCAGAGTATATTTCCTTTTCCACCATAGGCCTCAATGCACTCCCAAATATCCCTTTGCAGATTAAACGAAAACAGCATTAGCAAACTGCTCCCTGAAAAGAATGGTGTAACCTTGTGAGATGAATTCAGACACCATAAAGTACTTTCTCAGAAAGACTCTTTCTAGTTTTTATCTGAGGATATTTCCTTTGTCACCATAGGATTCAAAGTGATCAAATATATCCTTTCTCAGATTCCCCAAAAACAGTGCTAACAAACAGCTCCATGAAAAGAATCGTGTAACTCTGTGAGATGAATTCACATATCACAAAGCAGTTTCTCAGAAAGCTGCTTTCTCATTTTTGTCTGAGGATATTTCCTTTGTCACCATAAGCCTAAATGTGTTCTGAAGTGTCCCACTGCAGATTCCAAGAAAACAGTGTTAGCAAACTTCTCAATGCAATTTGCAGTGTAACTCTGTGAGTTGAACTCAAACATCACAAAACAGTTTCTCAGAAAGCTTCTTTCTAGTTTTTATATGAGGATATATCCTTTGTCACCATAAGCTTCAATGAGCTCAAAAATATCCCTTTGCAGATTCCAAGAAAACAGTGTTAGCAAACTGCTTCATGAAAGGAAAGGTGTAACTCTGTGAGATGAATCCCCACATTAGAAAGAACTTTCTCAGAAAGCTTATTTCTATTTTTTATCTGAGGATATTTCCTTTGTCACCATAGGCTTCAATGCAATCCAGTATATACCATCACAGATTTCCCGAAACAGTGCTACAAAACTGTTCTAGAAAAAAATCATTTAACTCAGTGGGAGGAATTAAGACATCACAAAGCCATTTCTCAGAAAGCTTCATGTTAGTTTTTGTATGAGGGTATTTCCTTTGTCACCCACCTTAAGCTTCCATGTGCTATAAAATACACCTTTGCAGATTCCACGAAAACATTGTTAGCAAACTACTCAATGAAAAGAATAGTGTCACTCAGTGAGATGAATGCACACGTCTCAAAGCAGCTTCTCAGAAAGTTTCATTCTAGTTTTTATCTGAGGATATTTCCTTTTTCACCATAGGCCTCCATGTGCTCACAAATATCCTTTTGCAGATTCCACGAAAACAGTGTTAGCAAACTGCTCCCTGGAAAGAACAGTGTAACTCTGCTAGATGAATTCACACATCACAAAGCAGTTTCACAGAAAGCTTCTTTCTAATTTTTATCTGAGGATATTTCCTTAGTCACCATAGACTTCAAAGAGGTCCAAAATATCCCTTCTCCAATTCCACAAAAACAGTGCTACCATAAAGATTCATGAAAAGAATTGTATATCTCTGTGTGATGAATTCACAAGTTACAAAGTAGTTTCTCAGAAAGCTACTTTCTCGTTTTTATCTGAAGATATTTCGTTTTTCACCATAGGCCTCAACACGCTCCCAGATATCCTTTTGCAGATTGCAAGAAAAAAGTGTTACCAACAGCTCCATGCAAAGAAAGAAAGGTGTAACTCTGTGAGATGAATTTACACATCACAAAACAGTTCCTCATAAAGCTTCTTTCTAATTTTTATCTGAGGATATTTCCTTTGTCACCATAGGCTTCAATGCGATACAAAATATTCCTTTTCAGATTCCCCAAAAACAGTGCTGTCAAAATGATCCATGAAAGGAATCATGTAACTCTGTGAGATGAATTAACACATCACAAAGTGGTTTCTCAGAAAGCTTCTTTCTACTTTTTCTATGAGGACATTTCCTATGTCACCATAATTTTCAATGCACTCCAAAATATCAAATTGCAGATTCCAAGAAAATAATATCAGCAAACTGCTCAATGAAAAGAACAGAGTAACTCTGCAAGATGAATTCAAGCATCAAAAATAGTTTCTCAGAAAGCTTGTTTTTCCTTTATCTATGAGGATGTATGCTTTGTCACCGTAGGCTTCAATGCACTCCTAAATATCCTATAGCAGATTCCACATTAATAGTGTTATCAAACTACTAAATGAAAAGAACAGTGTAACTCTGTGAGATGAATTCAGACATCACAAAGCAGTTTCTTAGAAAGCTTCTTCTTGGTTTATCTATGAGCATATTTCCTTTGTCACTATAAACTTCAATGCACTATGAAATATCAGAGTGTAGATTCCAAGAAAACAGTGTAAGCAAACTGCTCAATGCAAAGTACAGTGTAACTCTGTGAGTTGAATTCACACATCACAAAGCAGTTTCCCAGAAAACTTCCTTGTAGTTTTTATCTGAGGATATTTCATTTCTCACTGTAGGCCTGAATGTACTCCCAAATATACCTTTGCAGATTTCACAAAAACAGTATTAGCAAACTGCTTCATGGAAATAGAGGTGTAACTTTGTGAGAGGAATTCACACATCACAAAGTAGTTTCTCAGACAGCTTCATTTTGGTGTTTGTCTGAGGATAATTCCTATGTCACCACAGGCCTCATTGTGCTCCCAAATATCCTATTGAAGTTTCCACGAAAACAGTATTAGCAAACTCCCCCATGAAAATAGAGGTGTACCTCTGTGAGATGAATTCACACATCACAAAGTTATTTCTCAGAAAGCTTCTCTCTAGTTTTTATCAGGATACTCCCTTTGTCACCATAGGCTTCACTGTGATCCAATATATCCCTTCTCAGATATTCTAAAAACAGTACTACCAAACTGATCCATGAAAAGAATCATGTAACTCTGTGAGATGAGTTAACACATCACAAAGCGGTTTCTCAGAAAGCTTCTTTCTAGTTTTCATATGAGGATATTTCCCTTGTCACCATAAGTTTCAATGCACTCCAAAATACCAAATTGCAGATTCCAAGAAAATAATGTTAGCAAACTGCTCAATGAAAAGAACAGAGTAACTCTGTGAGATGAATTCACGCATCAAAAATAGTTTCTTGGAAAGATTGTTTCTAGTTTTTAACTCAGCGTATTTCCTTTTTCACCATAGGCTTCAATGTGCTCCCAAATATCCTACTACAGATTAAATGAAAACAGTGATATCAAACTGCTTAGTGAAAAGAACCATGTAATTCACTGAGATGAATTCACACATCACAAAACAGTTTCTCAGAAAGCTTCTTTCTAGTTTTTATCTGAGGATATTTCCTATTTCACCATAGGCCTCAAGTTGCTGCCAAATATCCCTTTGCAGATTCCATGTAAACAGTGTTGGTAAACTGCTCCATGGAAAGAAAAGTGTAACTCTGTGAGATGAATTCACAAATCACAAAGCAGTTTCTCAGAAAGCTTCTTTCTATTTTTTTGTATGAGGATATTTCATTTGTCACCATAAGCTTCAATACACTCCGAAATATCTCATTGCAGATTCCATGAAAACAGTGTTAGCAAACTGCTGAATGCAAAGAACAGTATAATTTTGTGAGATGAATTCACACACCCTAAAGTGGTTTCTCAGAAAGCTTTTTCCTAGTTCTTATATGAGGGCATTTCCTTTGTCACCACAGGCTTCAATATGATCCAAAGTATCCCTTCTCAGATTCCCCAAAAGCAGAGCTACCAAACTAATCCATGAAAAGAATTGTGTAACTCTGTGAGATCAATTTACGCATCACAAAGCAGTTTCTCAGAAATCTTCCACGTTTTTATCTGAGGATATTTCCTTTGTCACCACAGGTTTCAATGAGATCGAAAATATTGCTTCTCAGATTACCTAAAAACAGTGCAACCAAACTGATCCATGAAAAGAACCATGTCACTCAGTGAGATGAATTATCACGTCACAAAACGATTTCTCAGAAAGCTTCTTTCTACGTTTTATATGAGGATATTTCCTTTGTCACCATAAGCTTCAATGCACTATGAAATATCGTTAGCAGATTCTAAGAAAATAGTGTTAACAAACTGTGCAATGAAAAGAAGAGTGTAACTCTGTGAGATGAATTCACAAATCACAAAGCAGTTCTCAGAAAACATCCTTCTAGTTTTTATCTGAGGGTATTTCCTTTGTCACATTAGGCTTCAATGCACTCCTCAACATCCTATTGCAGATTAAACGAAATAAGTGTAATCAAACCGCTCAATTGAAAGATCCTTGTAATTCTCTGAGATGAATTCACACATCACAGGCAGTTTCTCAGAAAGCTGATTTCCAGTTTTTATCTGAGGATATTTCCTTTTTCACTATAGGCCTCAATGTGCTCCCAAATATCCCATGGCAGATTCCATGAAAACAGTTTATGCAAACTGTTCCATGAAAAGAAAAGTGTAATGGTGTGAGATGAAATCATATATCACAAAGTCCTTTCTCAGAAAGCTTCATTCTAGTTTTTATCTGAGGACATTTTCTTTTCTACCATAGGCTTCTATGTGATCCAAAATACCTATTCTCAGATTCCCCAAAAGCAGTGCTACAAAACTGCTCCATGAAAAGGATCATGTAACTCTGTGATATGAATTCACAAATCAAAAAGCAGTTTCTCAGAAACTGTCTTTCTATTTATTATGTGAGAATATTTCCTTTATCAACATAAGCTTCAATGTGCTCAGAAATAACCCATTGCAGATTCTAAGGAAACAGTGTTAGCAAACTGCTCCATGAAAAGAGCAGTGTAACTCTGTGAGATGAATTAACACATCACAAAAGAGTTTCTCAGAAAGCTTCCTTCAACTTTTCCTGAGGATATTTCCTTTCTCACCGTAGGCCTCAATGCACTCCCAAATATCCCTTTGCAGATTCCCCTAGAATAGTGTTAGGAAATTGCTACATGAAAATTGAGGTGTAACTCTTTGAGATGAGTTCACACAAAACAAAGTCCTTTCTCAGAAAGCTCCTTTCTACCTTTCATCTGAGGATATTCCTTTGTATAATATACCATTGGCTTCAGTGCAATTCAAAATATCTCTTCTCGGATTCCCCAAAAACAGTACTAACAAACTTCTCCATGAAAGGAATCGAGTAACTCTGTGTGGTGAATTCTCGAATGATAGAGCAGTTTTTCAGAAAGCTTCTTTCTAGTTTTTCCCTGTGGATATTTCTGTTGTCACCTTTGCCTTCAGTGCGCTCCCAAATATCCTAACACAGATTCCACGAAAACAGTGTTAGCAGACTGCTCGGTGAAAACAATGGTGTAACTCTGTGAGATGAATGAACCCATCACAAGGCAGTTTCTCAGAAAGCTTCTTTCTAGTTTTTATCTGAGGATATTTCCTTTTTCCCTAGAGGCCTCCATGCACTCCCAAATATCCCTTTGCAGACTCCACAAAAACATTTTTAGCAAACTTTTCCATGAAAGGAAGGTGTAACTCTGTGAGATGAATTACTACATTGCAAAGAACTTTCTCAGAAAGCTTGTTTCTAGTTTTTATCTAAGGGTATTTCCTTTGTCACCATGTGCTTCTAGGCAATTCAAAATATCTCTCCTCAGATTCCCCACAAACAGTGCTACCAAACTGCTCCATGGAAGCAGTGCTGTAACTCTGTGAGATGAATTCACCCATCACAAAGCTGTTTCTCTGAAAGCTTCTTTCCATTTTTAATCTGAGGATAATTCTTCTTCACCATATTCCTCAATGTGCTCCCGAATATCCCATTTCTGATTAAACAACAAAATAGTTAGCAAAATTCTCAATGAAAAGAATGGTGTAACTCTGTGAGATAAATTCACACATCACAAAGCAGTTTCTCAGAAAGCTTCTTTCTAGTTTTTATCTGAGGATAATTCCTTCTTCACCATATTCCTCCATGCCCTCCCGAATATCCCATTGCCAATTCAACGAAAAAAGTGTTAGCAAACATCTCAATGAAAAGAACGGTGTAACTCTGTGAGATAAATTCACACATAACAAAACAGTTTCTCAGAAAGTTTCATTTTGGTTTTTATCTGAGGATATTTCCTGTGTCGCCATAATCTTCAATGTACTCTCAAGTATCCTAATACAAATTTCACAAAACCAGTTTTATCATATTGTTCAATGAAAAGAATGGTGTAACACTGTTAAATGAATTCACACATCACCACGCAGTTTTTCAGAAAGCTTCTTTATAGTTTTTATCTGAGGATATTTCATTTTTCACTCTAGGCCTCAATGCACTCCCAAATGTCCCTTTTCAGATTCCATGAAAACAGTGTTAGCCAACACCTCCATGAAAGAAAGGTGTAACTCTGTGAGAAAAATTCACACATCACAAAGAAATTTCTCAGAAAGCTTGTTTCTAATTTTTACCTGAGGATATTTCCTTTCTTACCATAGGCTTCAAGGTGATCCAAAATATCCCTTCTCAGATTCCCCCAACACGGTGCTATTAAACTGATCCATGAAAAGAAACAGGTAACTCTGTGAGATGAATTAGCACATGACAAAGCAGTTTCTCAGAAAGCTTCTTTCTAGTTTTTGTCTGAGGATATTTCCATGAATCATAAGGTTCAATGTGCTCCGAAATATCCCATGGCAGATTCCAAGAAAACAGTGTTAGCAAACTGCTCAATAAAAAGAACAGTGTAACACTTTGAGATGAATTCTGACATCACAAAACATTTCTTAGAAAGCTTCTTTTGGTTTTTATCTGAGAATATTTCCTTTGTCACCACAGGCTTCAATGAGCTCCCAAATATCCTATTGCAGATCCCACGAAAACAGTGTGATCAAACTGCTGAATGATAAGAACGGTGTAACTCTGTGAGATAAATTCACACATCACAAAGCAGTTTCTCAGAAAGCTTCTTTCTGGTTTTTATCTGAGGATATTTCCTTTTTCACCATAGGCCTCAATGCATGCCAAAATATCCCTTTGCAGATTCTATGAAAACAGTGTTACCAAATTGTTCCAGGAAAAGAAATGTGCAACACAGTGAGATGAATTCACACATCACAAAGCAGTTTCTCAGAAACTTCTTTCTAGTTTTTATCTGAGGATAATTCCTCTGTAACAATAGGCTTTAATGTGATCCAATATATCCCTTCTCAGATTCCCCAAAAACACTGCGAACAAACTGCTCCATGAAAACAATCATGTAACTCTGTGAGATGAATTAAAAAGTCACAAAGCAGTTTCTCAGAAAGCTTCTTTCTAGTTTTAATCTGAGGATATTTCCTTTGTCACCATAGGCTTCAATGTGATCCAAAATATCCCTTTTCAGATTCCCCAAAAACATTGCTACCAAACTCCTCCATGAAATGAATCATATAACTCAGTGAAATTAATTACCGCATCACAAAGCAGTTTCTCAGAAAGCTTCTCTCTAGTTTTTATATGAGGATATTTCCTTTTTTACCATAGGCCCCATTGTACTTCCAAATATCCCTTTGCAGACGCCAAGAAAACAGTGTTAGCACACTGCTCCATGCAAACAAAGGTGCAACGCTGTGAGATGAATTTACACATCACAAAACTCTTTCACAGAAAGCTTCTTTCTAGTTGTTATCTGAGGACAATTTCATTCTCACCATAAGCTTCAATGCACTCTGAAATATCCCATTGCAGATTCCAAGAAAATACTGTTAGCATATCTCTCCACAAAAAGAAAGGTTTAAATCTGTAAGATGAATTCACACATCACAAAGCAGTTCCTCAGAAAGGTTCTTTCTGGTTTTTATCTGAGTACATTTCCTTTGTCATCAAAAGCTTCAATGCACTCTGTAATATCCCACTGCAGATTGCAAGAAAACAGTGTTAGCAAACTGCTCAATGAAAAGAGCAGTGTAATCCTGTGAGACGAATTCACATGTCACAAAGCAGTTTCTCAGAAAGCTTCTTTTTGATTTTTATCTGAGTATATTTCCTTTGTCATCATAGGCTTCTCTGCTCTCCCAAATATCCTATTGCAGAATCCACGAAAACTGTTTAACAAACTGCTCAATGAAAAGAATGGTGTATCTCTTTGAGATGAATTCACACATCACAAAGCAGTTTCTCAGAAAGCTTATTTCTAGTTTTTATCTGATAATATTTCCTTTTTCACTTTAGGCCTCAATGTGCTCCCAAATATCCCTTTGTAGATTGCACGCAAACAGTGTTACCAGACTGCTCCATGAAAAGAAAGGTGTAACTCTGTGAGATGAATTCAAACATCAGAAAGAACTTTCTCAGAAAGCTTCATTATAGTTTTTATCTGAGGATATTTCCTTTGTCACCATAGGCTTTACTGTGATCTAAAATATCACTTCTCATATTCCTTAAAAACAGTGCTACTAATCTGCTCCATGGAAAGAATCGTATAACTCTGTGAGATGAATTCACAAATCACAAAGCAGTTTCTCAGAAAGTATCTTTCTAGTTTTTGTCTGAGAATATTTCCCTTTTCACAATAAGTTTCAATGCACTCTGAAATATCTCATTGCAGATTCCAAGAAAACAGTGTTAACAAACTGCTCCATGAAAACAGCAGCGTACCTATGTGAATTGAACTCACACATCACAAAGCAGTTTCTCAGAAAGCTTCTTTTTGATATCTCTCTGAGGATATTTTCTTTGTCAACATAGGCTTCAAAGTACTCCCAAATATACTGTTGTAGATACCACGAAAACTGTGATATCAAACTGCTCAATGAAAAGTATGGTGTAACTCTGTGAGATGAATTCACACATCACAAAGCAGTTTCTCAGAAAGCTTCTTTTTGTTTTTCCTATGAGGATGTTTCCTTTTTCACTATAGGCCTCAATGCACTCACAAATATCTATTTGCAGATTCCACGAAAACTGTGTTAGCAAATTGCTCCATGAATAAGTTGTTCCCCAAAAAGAGTGATAAACTGCTCCATGAATAAGTTGTTCCCCAAAAAGAGTCCTAACAAAATGATCCATGAAAAGAATCGTGTAACTCCGTGAGATGAATTGACACATCCAAAGTAGTCTCTCAGAAAGTTTCTTTTTGGTTTTTATCTGAGGATATTTCCTTTGTCCCCATAGGCTTCAGTGTGCTCCCAAATATCCTAAAGCAGATTCCACGAAAACAGTGTTAGCAGACTGCTCAATGAAAAGAAGGGTGTAACTCTGTGAGATGAATTAACCCATCACAAAGCAGTTTCTCCAAAGGCTTATTTTTGTTTTTATCTGAGGATATTTCCTTTATCACCATAGGCTTCAAAGCACTTCCAAACATCCTACTGCATTTTCCACGAAAACAGTGTTAGCAAACTACTTCATGAAAAGAACGGTTAATTCTGTGTGATGAATACGCACATCAAAAAGCAGTATCTCAGAAGGCTTCTTTCCAGTTTTTATCTGAGTATATTTCCTTGTCACCATAGCCTTCAATACGACCAAAATATCCCATCTCAAATTCCCCAAAAGGAGTCCTAACAAGGTGATCCATGAAAAGAATGGTGTAACGGTGTGAGCTGAATTCAGCAGCAACAAAGCAGTTTCTGATAAGTCTTCTCTCCAGTTTTTATCTCAGGATGTTTCATTTTTCACCATGGGATTCAACAACACAAAAATATCACTTCTGAGATTCCACAAAAACAGTGCTAGAAAACTCCATGAAATAGTGGTCTAACTCTGTGAAACGAATTCACACATCACAAAGCAGTTTCTCAGAAAGCTTCATTCTGGTTTTTATCTGAGGATATTTCTGTTGTCCACGTAGTCTTCAAAGCGATCCAAAATATCAGTTCTCAGATTCAACAAAAACAGTGCTAGCTAAGTCCTCCTTGAAAGAGTAGTGTAACTCTGTGTGATGAATTCACATATCACAAAGCAGTTTCTCTGAAAGCTTCTTTCTTGTTTATTCTGAGGATATTTCCTTTGTCACCACAGACTTCAAAGTGATACAAAATATCACTTCTCAGATTCCACAAAAACAGTTCTTGTAAAGGGCTCCACTAAAGAGAGGTGTAATTCTGTGAGAGGAATTCACATTTCTCAAAGCAGTTTCTGAGAAAGCTTCTTTTCGGTTTATTCTGAGAATAATTCCTTTGTCACCATGGGCTTCAAAGCTATAAAAAATATCACCTCTCAGATTCCACAAAAACAGTGCTAGCAAACAGCTCCATGAAAGAATGGTGTAACAATGTGAGATGAATTCACACATCACAAATCAGTTTTTGAGAAAGCTTCTTTCAAGTTTTTATCTGAGGATATTTCCTTTGTCACCATAGGCTTCAAAGCGATCCAGAATATTACTTCTCAGGTTCCAGAAAATCAGTGCTGGCAAATTCCTCCATGAAAGAGTGGTGTAACTCTGTGAGATGAATTCACACACATCAAAGCAGTTTCTGAGGCTTCTCACCAGTTTTTATTTGAGGATATTTTTTTTAACCATGAGATTCAACGATATCTATGATATCACTTCTGAGAATCCACAAAAACAGTGGTAGCAAACTCCTCCATGAAACAGTGGTGTACAATTTCATTCTCACCATAAGCTTCAATGCACTCTGAAATGAATTCACACGTCACAAAGCAGTTTCTCAGAAAGCTTCATTCTAGTTTTTATCTGAGGATATTTCCTTTGCCCATGTAGTCTTCAAAGTGATCAGAACTCTCAGTTCTCAGATTCCACAAAAATAGTGCTAGCAAAAGGCTCCACAAAATCGTGGTGTAACTCTGTGAGATGAATTCACAAATCACAAAGCAGGTTCTCAGAAAACTTCTTTCTGGTTTTTATCTGAGTATATTTCAGGTCTCAATGCACCCGCCTGTGTCTCACTGCAGATTCTGCGAAAACACTGATAGCAAGCTTCTCAATGAAAGCAGTGGTGTAACTCTGTGAGCTGAATGCACCCACAGCAAAGCAGTTTCTGAGAAGGCTTCCCTCCAGTTTTTATCTGAGGATATTTCATTTTTAACCATGAGATTCAACGATATCCATGATATCACTTCTGAGATTCCACAAAAACAGTGCTACCAAACTCCTCCATGAAAGGGTGGTGTAACTCAGTGAAATAAATTCACACATAACAAAGCAGTTTCTCAGAAAGCTTCATTCTGGCTTTTATCTGAAGATATTTTCTTTGTCCATATAATCTTCAAAGCAATCCGAAATATCATTTCTCAGGTTCCACAGAAACAGTTGTAGCAAACAGCTCCACAAAATAGTGGTGTAACTCTGTGAGATGAATTCACACATCACAAAGTCATTTCTCAGAAAGCTTCTTTCTGGTTTTTATCTGAGGATATTTCCATTGTCCGTATAGTCTTCATAGCTATCCAAAATATCTCTTCTCAGATTCCACAAAAACAGTGCTAGCAAATGATTGCATGAAATAGTGGTGTAACTCTGTGAGATGAATTCACATATCACAAAGCAGTTTCTCAGAAAGCTTCTTTCTTGTTTTTATCTGAAGATATTTCGGGTCTCAATTCACTCCCATATATCTCATTACAGATTCTGCGACTACGGTGATAACAAACTTCTCAATGTAAACAATCATGTAACTCTGTGAGATGAATTCATACACCAAAAAACAGTTTCTGAGAAGGCTTCTCTCCAGTTTATATCTGAGGATATTTCTTTTTTCAGCATGTGATTCAATGTTATCCAAGATATCTCTTCTGTGATTCCATATAAACAGAGCTAGCAAACTCCTCCATGAAAGAGTGGTGTGACTGTGTGAGACGAATTCATACATCACAAAGTAGTTTCTCAGAAAACGTCATTCTGGTTTTTATCTGAGAATATTTCCTTTGTCCATATAGTCTTCAAAGAGATTGGAAATATCAGTTCTCAGATGCCACAAAAACAGTGCTAGCAAACAGTTCCACGAAAGAGTGGTGTAACTCTGTGAGATGAATTCACACACCACAAAGCAGTTTCTGAGAAGGCTTCTATCCAGTGTTTATCTGAGGATATTTCTTTTTTCACCATAGGTTTCAAAGACATCCAAAATATTACTTCTCAGATTCCACAAAAAGAGTACTAGCAAACTCCTCCATGGAAGATTGGTGTAACTCTGTGAGATAAATTCACAAATCACAAAGCAGTGTCTCAGAAAGTTTCTTTCTGGTTTATTCTGAGGATCTTTGCTTTGTCACCATAGGCTTCAAAGTGATACATAATATCAATTCTCAGATTCCACAAAAACAGTGCTAGCAAACGGCTCCATGAAAGAGTGGTGTAACAACATGAGATGAATACATCTATCACAAAGCAGTTTCTCAGAAAGTTTCTTTCTTGTTTTTATCTGAGGATATTTCCTATGTCACCATAGGCTTCAAAGGGATCCAAAATATTAGTTCTCAGATTCCACAAAACAGTGCTAGCAAGTGGCTCCATGAAAGAGTGGTGTAAAAATGTGGGATGAATTCACACATTACAAAGCAGTTTCTCAGAAAGCTTCTTTCTTGTTTTTATATGAGGATATTTCAGATCTCAAAATGCTCCCGTGTGTCTCATTGCAGACTCTGTGAAAACACTGTTGACAACCTTCTCAAAGAAAGCAATAGTGTAACTCTGTGAGCTGAATTCACCAACAACAAAGCACTTTCTTAGAAGGCTTCTCTCCAGTTTTTATCTGAGGAGATTTCATTTTTCACTATGGGATTCAACGATATCCAAAATATCACTTCTGAGATTCCCCAAAAACAGTGCTAGAAAACTCCTCCATGAAAGAGTGGTGTAACTCTGTGAGATCAATTCATATATCACAAAGCAGTTTTTCAGAAAGCTTCATTCTGGTTTTTATCCAAAGATATTTCCTTTGTCCCTATAGTCTTCAAAGTGATCCAAAATACCAGTTCTCAGATTCCAAAAAAACAGTGCTAGCAAACATCTCTATGAAAGAATGGTGTAACTCTGTGAGATAAATTCACACATCACAAAGCAGTTTCTCAGAAAGTTTCTTTCTGGTTTTCATCTGAGGATATTGCCTTATTCACTTTAGGCCACAATGCACTCCCAAATATCCTTTTCCTAGTTCCACAAAAACAGTGTTAGCAAACAGATCCCTGAAAAGAAGGGTGTAACACGGTGAGATGAATTCACACATCAAAAAGAACTTTCTCAGAAAGCTTCGTTCTAGTTTTTACCTGAGTGTTTTTCCTTAGTCACGAAAGGCTTCAATGTGACCAAAAATATTCCTTCTCGGTTTCCTCAAAAACACTGCTACCAAACTGATACAGGAAATCAATCATGTAACTCTGTGAGATGAATTAGCACATCACAAAGCAGTTTCTTGAAAGCTTCTTTCTAGTTTTTATATGAAGATATTTTCTTGTCACCATACGCTTCAATGGAGAGTGTAACTATGTTAGATGAATTCAGATGTCACAAAGCATTTAGTTTCTCAGAAAGATTCTTTATGGTTTTTACCTGAGAATGTTTCCTGTGTCACCACAGGTTTCAATGCGATCCAAAATATCCCTTCTCAGTTTCCCCAGAGACAGAGCTATCAAACTGATCCATGAAAAGAATCATGTAACTCCGTGAGATGAACTCACAAATAATAAAGTAGTTTCTCAGAAAGTTTATTTCTATTTTTGTCTGAGGATATTTACATAGTCAACATAAGCTTCAATGCACTCTGAAATATCCCATTGCAGATTACAAGAAAACAGTGTTAGCAAACTTCTCAATGAAAATAACATTGTAACTCTGTGAGGTGAATTCAAACATCACAAAACAATTTCTCAGAAAGCTTTGCTCTAGTTTTTATCTGAGGATATTTCCTTTTTGCAGATTCCACGAAAACAGTGTTAGCAAACTGCTCCATGAAAAGAAAGGTTTAACTCCATGATATGAATTCACACATCACAAAGAACTTTCTCAGAGATCTTCCTTCTAGTTTTTATTTGAGGATATTTCCTTTGTCACAGTAGGCTTCAATGTGTGCCCAAATATCCTATTGCAGATTCCATGATAAATATCTCTTTTAAGATTTCCCAAAAACAGTGCTATCAAACAGATCCATTGAAAACATCGTGTTACTCTGTGAGATGAATTCACAAATCACAAAGGAGTTTCTCAGAAAGTTTCTTTCTAGTTTTTGTCTGAGGATATTTATTTTTTTACAATAGGCTTCAATGCACTCTGACATATGCCATTGCAGATTCCAAGAAAACAGTGTAAGCAGAATACTGAATGAAAAGAATAGTGTATCTCTGTGGGTTGAATTCACCCATCACAAAGAAATTTCTCAGAAAGTTTTTTTCTAGTTTTTATCTGAGGATATTTCCTTTTTCACCATAGGCTTCATATGCTTCAATGCGCTCCCAAATATCCCTTTGCAGACTCCACAAAAATAACAGTGTTAGGAAACTGTTCTATGAAAAGAAAAGTGTAACTCTGTGAGATGAATTGACACATCACAAAGAGCTTTCTCAGAAAGCTTCTTTCTAGTTTTTAATCTGAGGATATTTCCTTTGTCAACATAGGCTTCAATGCAATCCAAAATATCCCCTCTCAGATTCCCCAAACACAGTGCTACCAAACTGCTCCATGAATAGAATGATGATTACCCAAAAACAGAGCTGTCAAACTGAACCATGAAAAAATCGTGTAACTCTGTGTGATGAATGCACAAATCACAAAACAGTTTCTCAGAATGTTTCTTTCTACTTTTCATCTAAGAGTATTGACTCTTTCACAATAAGCTGATATGCGCTCTGAAATATCCCATCGTAGATTGCAAGAAAACAGTGTTAACAAACAGTTCAATGAAAAGAACAGGGTAACTCTGAGAGTTGAATTCACACATCACAAAGCAGTTTCTCAGAAAGCTTCTTTCTAGTTTTTATCAGAGGACCTTTCCATTTTCACCTTATTCTTCAATGTGCTCCTGAATATCCCGTCGCAGATTCCAAAAAATGTGATATCAAACTTCTCAATGAAAAGAATGGTGTAACTCTATGAGATGAATTCACACATCACAAAGAACTTTCTCAGAAAGTTTCTTTCTAGATTTTATCTGAGGATATTTCCTTTGTGACCATAAGCTTCAATGCGATCCAAAATATCCCTTTTCAGATTCCCTAAAAACAGTGCTACCAAACTGCTTCATGAAAAGAATTGTATAACTCTGAGATGAATTCACAAATCACAAAGCAGTTTCTCAGAAAGCTTCTTTCCAGTTTTTGTCTGAGGATAATTTCTTTTTTACCATTTGCCTGAAAGCTACCTGAATATCCCTTTGCAGATTCTACAAAAATAATGTCAACAAACTGCTATATGAAAAGAAAAGTGTAATTCTATGAGATGAATTTACCCATCACAAAGCAGTTTCACAGAAAGTGTCTTTCTAGTTTTTATCTGAGGATATTCCCTTTTTCACTATAGGCTTCAATGTGCTCCCAAATAACCCCTCTCAGATACCACAAAAACAGTGACACTAAACTGCTCAATCAACAAAAAGGTTAAATTCTATGAGATGAATGCACATGTCACAAAACCATTTCTTGAAAAGCTTACCTACAGTTTTTATCTGAAGCTATTTCCTTTTCACCCATAGGACTCTAGGGGCTCCCAAAAATCTTTTGTAGATTCCCCAAAAACAGTGCTATCAAACTACTCAAAGAAAAGAAAGGTGTAACTCTGGGAGATGAATGCACTCATCACAAAGCAGTTTCTTAGAAAGCTTCTTTATAGTTTTAATCTGATGATATTTCCTTTTTCACCATAGACCTCAAGGCCCTCCCAACTATCCCTGTATAGATTACAGGAAAACAGTGTTAGCAAACTGCTCCATGAAAAGAGAGGTTCAACTCTGTGAGACGAATTCACACATCACAAAGAACTTTCTCAGAAAATTTCTTTCTAGCTTTTATCTGAGGATATTTCCTGTGTCACCATAGGCTTCAAACTGATTCAAAATATCTCTTCTCAGATTCCCCAAAAACAGACCTGTCAAACTGATCAATGAAAAGAATCATGTAACTCTGTGCAATGAATTCACAAATCACAAAGCAGTTTCTCAGAATGGTTCTTTCCAGTTTTTCTCTGAAGGTATTTACTTTTTCACAATAAGCTTCAAAACGCTCCGAAATATCCCATCATAGATTCCAAGAAAATAGTGTTAGCAACAGCTCAATGAAAAGAACAGGGAAACTCTGTGAGTGGAATTCACACATCAAAAAGCAGTTTCTGAGAAAGTTTCTTTTTAGTATTTCTATGGAGAAATTTCCTTTCTCACCATAGGCTTCAATGCACTCAGAAATATCCTTTTGCAGACTCCATGAAAACAGTATAATCAAACAGCTCAAAGAAAAGAAGGCTGCAACTCTGTGCGACGAATTCACCTATCACAAGGCAGTTTCTCAGAAAGCTTCTTTCTAGATTTAATGTGAGGATATTTCCTTTTTCACCATAGACCTCAAAGCACTCCCAAATATCCTTTTCATATTCCATAAAAGCAGTGTTAGCAAACTGCTCCATGAAAAGGAAGGTGTAACTCTGTGAGAAGAATTCACACATCACAAATAACTTCCTCAGTCAGCTTCTTTGTAGTTTTCATCTGAGGATATTTCCTTTGTCATCATAAGCTTCAATGCACTCCGAAAAATCAGATTGCAGATTCCAAGAAAACAGAGTAAGCAAACTGCTCAATGCAAAGAGCAGTGTAATCCTGTGAGATGAATTCATACATCACATACAGTTTCTCAGAACACACCTTTCTAGTTTTTATGTGAGGATATTTCCTTTGTCACCCTAGGTTTCAATGTAACCCACAATATCCTTTCTCAGATTCCCCAAAAACACTGCTATCAACCTGTTCCATAAAAAGAATTGTGTAACTCTGTGAGATGAATCAACATATCACAAAGACATTTCACAGAAGGCTTCTCTCTAGTTTTTATCTGAGGATAGTTCCTTTTACACCATAATCCTCAAGGCATTCCCAAATATGCCATTGCAAATTAAACGAAAACAGTGTTAGCAAACTTCTCAATGAAAAGAATGATGTAACTCTCCAAGATGAATTCACACATCACAAAGCAGTTTCACAGTAAACTTCTTTTTGGTTTTTATCTGAGGATATTCCCTTGGTCAAAGTAGGCTTCAATGTGTTCCCAAATACGCTATTGCAGATTCCACGAAATCAATATTATGAAAATACTCAGTGAAAACAATGGAACAACTCTGTAAATTGATTTCACAAATCATGAAACTGTTTCTCAGAAAAATACTTTCTAGTTTTTATCTGAGGATGCTTCCTTTTTCATATAAGCCACAAGCACTCCAGATTATCCCATTGCAGACTCCAAGAAATCAGTGTTAGCAAACTGCTCCAGGAAGGGAAAGTTGTAACTCTCTAAGATGAATTCAAACATCACAAAGAACTTTCTCGGAAAGGTTTTTCTAATTTTTACCTGAGGACATTTCCTTTGTCACCATTGGCTTCAATGAAATTCAAAATATCCCTTCTCAGATTCCCCAGAAACAGTACTACCAAACTGCTCCATGAATAGAATCATTAAACTCTGTTAGATGAATGAACAAATCACAACGCAGTCTCTCAGAAAACTTCTTTGTAGTTTTTGTCTAAGGATATTTCCTTTGTCACCATAGGCTTCAATGCACTCACAAATATCCTATTGCAGGTTCCACAAAAACAGTGTTAGGAAACTGCTGAATGAAAAGAACAATGTACCACTATGAGATGAATGCATGTATCACAAAGGAGTTTCTCAGAAAGCTTCTCTCCAGTTTTTACCTGAAAATATTTCCTTTTTTGCCATGGAAATCTATGCACTCCTGAATATCCCCTTGCAGATTACACAAAAGCAGTGTTACCAAACTGCTCCATGAAAAGAAAGGTGTAACTCTGTGAGATGAATTCACACATCATGAAGCCGTTTCTCAGAAGGCTTCTTTCTAGTTTGTATCTGAGAATACTTCCTTTTTCACTACAGACCTCAATGAGCTCCCAAATATCCCTTTGCAGATTCCATGAAAACAGTGTTAGCAAACTTCTCTATGAAAAGAACAGTGTAACTCTGTGAAATGAATTCACACATCACAAAGCTGTTTCTCAGAAAGCTTCTTTTCGGTTTTTATCTGAGGATATATCCTTAGTCACCATAGGCTTCAATGTGCTCTGAAGTATCCTATTATAGATTCCACAAAACCACTGTTATCAGAATGCCAAATGAAAAATACAGTGTAACTCTGTGAGATGAATTCCCATATCACAAAGCAGTTTCTCATACAATTTATTTCTAGATTTATCTGAGGTTATTTCATTTTTCTCTGGAGTCCTCAATGCGCTCCCAAATATCCCTTTGCAGGTTCCATGAAAACAGTGTTAGCAAACTGCTACATGAAGAGAAAGGTGTGCCACTGTGATATGAATTCACACATCACAAAAAAGTTTCTTAGAAAGCTTCTTTCTAGTATTTATCTGAAGATATTTTCTTTGTCACCATAGGCTTCAAGGTGCTCCAAAATATCCCTTCTCAGATTCCCCAAAAACAGTGCTACCAAACTGCTCCATGAAAACATTGGTGTAACTCTGTGAGATGAACTCACACATAACAAAGGTGTTTCTGAGAAACTTTCCTTCTAGTTTTTGTCTGAGGCTATTTCCTTTGTCAAAATAAGTTTCAATGCACTCTGAAATATCCCATTGCAGATTCCAAGAAAACAGTGGTAGCAAACTGCTCAATCAAAACAACAGTGTAACTCTGTGAGATGAATTCAAACATCACTAAGTAGTTTCTCAGAAAGTTATTTTCCAGTTATTATTTGAAGATATTTCATTTTTCACCATGGGCTTCAATGTGCTCCAAAATACCCTATTGCAGATTCCACCAAAAGTGTGTTAGCATACTGCTCAATGAAAAGTACTGTGTAACTCTGTGTTGGCAATCTGCTCAATGAAAAGAATGGTGTAACTCAGAGATGAATTCACACATCACAAAGCAGTTTCTCAGAAAGCTTCTTTGTAGTTTTTGTCTGAGGATATTTGTTTTTTCACTATAGGCTTCAATTCACTCCCAATTTTCCCTTTGCAGATTCCACGAAAAGAGCGTTAGAAAACTGCTCAATGAAAGGAACGGTGTATCTGTGTGAGATGAATTCACACATCACAAAGCAGTTTCTCAGAAATCATCTTTCTAGTTTTCAGCTGAGGATATTTTCTTTTACAGCATAGGCCTCAATGTGAACACAAACATCCATGTGCAGATTCCATGAAAACAGTGTTAGAAAACTGCTCTATGAAAAGAAAGGTTTAACTCCTTGTAATCAATTCATACATCACAAAGCAGTTTCTCAGAAAGCTTCTTTCAAGTTTTTATCTGATGATATTTCCTTTGTCACCATAGGCTTCAATGTGCTAACAAACATCCTGTTGCAAATTCCTTGAAAACAATTTTATCAAACTGCTCAATGAAAACTATGGTGTAACACAGTGAGATGAGTTCACACATCACAAAGGACTTTCTTAGAAAGCTTCTTTCTGCATTTGACTGAGAATATTTCCTTTTTACCATAGGCTTCAATGCGATCCTAAATATCCCTTCTGAGATTCCCCAAAAACAGTGCTACCAAACTAACCCATGAAAAGAATCATGTACCTCTGTGAGATGAATTAACACATCACAAAGCAGTTTCTCAGACAGCTTCTTTCTAGTTTTTATATGAGGATATTTCCTTTGAAACCATAAGCCTCAATGTGCTTTGAAATATCCCATTGCAGACTCCACAAAAACAGTGTTAGCAAACTGCTCCATGAAAAGTAAAGTGTAATTCTGTGAGATGAATTCACACATCACAAAGCGGTTTCTCAGAAAGCTTCTTTCCAGTTTTAATCTGAGGATATTTACTTTTACACCATAGATTCAATGCCATCCAGAGTATCCATTCTCAGATTCCCCAAAAGCAGTGCAACCAAACTGTTCCATGAAAAGACAGGTGTAACTCTGTGAGATGAATTCAAAAATCACATAGCAGATATTTAGGAGGCTTCTTTCTAATTTTTGTCTGGGGATATTTCCTTTGTCACCATAGGCTTCAATGTGATTTGAAATATCCCATTGCAGATACCAAGAAAACAGTATTAGCAAACTGCTCAATGAAAAGAATAGTGTAACTCTGTGAGATCAATTCACACATCACAAAGCAGTCTCTCAGAGAGCTTCTTTTTGGTGTTTGTCTGAGGATATTTCCTTTGTCACCATAGGCTTCAATGAGCTCCCAAATATCCTGTTGCAGTTTCCAGGAAGACAGTGTTATCAAACTGTTCAATGGAAAAAATGATCTACAGATGAGAGATGAATTCACAAATCACAAAGAAATTTTTCATAAAGCTTCTTTCTAGTTTCTATGTGAGGATATTTCCTCTGCCAACATAGGCTTCAATGTGATCCAAAATATTCCTTCTCAGATTCCCCTAAAACATGGCTACCAAATTGATCCATGAAAACAGTCGTGTAACTTTATGAGATAAATTCACAAATCACAAAGCAGTTTCTAAGGAAGATTCTTTCCAACTTTTATCTGAGGATATTTCCTTTGTCGCCATAGGCTTCAATGCGCTCCGAAATATCCTATGGCAGATACCATGAAAACAGTGATATCAAACTGCTCAATGAAAAGTACGGTGTAACTCTGTGAGATGAATTCACACATCACAAAGCAGTTTCTCACAAAGCATCTTTCTAGTTTTCATCTGAGGGTGTTTCCTTTTTCACCCTAGGCCTCAAAGTGCTCCCAAATATATCTTTGCAGACTACACTACAACAGTGTTAGCAAAGTGCTCAATGGAAAGAGAGGTGTAACTCTGTGAGATGAATTCACAAATCACAAAGCTGTTTCTCAGAAAGCTTCTTTCTAGTTTTTATCTGAGGATACTTCCTTTGTCACCGAAGGCTTCAATGCAATTCAGAATATCCCTTCTCAGATTTCCAAAAAACACTGCTACCAAGCTGATCCTAGAAAAGGATCATGCAGCTCTGTGAGATGAATTAGCATATCACAAAGCAGTTTCTCAGAAAACTTCTTTCTAGTTTTTATAAGAGGATATTTCCTTTAACACCATAAGCATCAATGCACTCCACAATATCCCTTTGCAGATTCCAAGAATACAGTGTTAGCAAAGTTCTCAATAAAAAGAACAGTGTAACTCAGTGAGACGAATTCACACATCACAAAACAGTTTCTCAGAAAGATTCTTTCTGGTTTTTATCTGAGGATATTTTCTTCTACACTATAGGCCTCAATGGGCTCCCAAATATCCCTTTGCAGATAAAACGAATACAGTGTTAGCAAATTGCTGCATGAAAAGAAAGGCATAAATCAGTAAGATGAATTCACACATCACAAAGAACTTTCTCAGAAAGCTTCTTTCTAGTTTTTACCTGAGGATATTTCCTTTATCACCATAGACTTCAATGGAATCCATAATATCCTTTCTCAGATTCCCCAAAAACAGTGCTACCAAACTGTTCCATTCAAAGAATGGTGTAACTCTGTGCAATGAACTCCGACATCACAAGTCAATTTCTCAGAAAGAGTTTTTCTAGTTTATATCTGAGAATATTTCCTTTATCTACGTAGGGCTCAATGTGCTCCTGAATGTCCCTTTGCAGATTCCAGAAAATCGGTGTTAAAAATGTGCTCCATGAAAACAAAGGTGTAACCCTGTGAGATGAGGTAACACATCAGATTGAACTTTCTCAGAAAATTTATTTTTAGTTTCTATCTGAGGATATTTCCTTTGTCACCATAGGCTTCAATACGATCCAAAATATCCCTTCTCAGATTCGCCAAAAACGCTGCTACCAAAGAGACTGATGAAAAGGATCGTATAACACTGTGAGATGAATTAACACATCATAATGTAGTTTCACAGAAAGCTTCTTTCAAGTTTTTACATGAGGATATTTCGTTTGTCACCATAGGATTCAATGCCCTCCGAAATATGCCATTGCAGATTCCAAGCAAACAGTGTTAGCAAACTGCTCAATGAAAAGAACAGTGTAACTCTGTGAGATGAATTCAAACATCACAAATCAGTTTCTCAGGAAACTTCCTTTTGATTTTTATCAGAGGATATTTCCTATGTCACCATAGTCTTCAATGTGCTCCAAAATATCCTATTGCAGATCCCACGAAAACAGTGTTAGCAAACTGTTCAATGAAAAGAACGGTGTAACTCTCTCATATGAATTCACACATCACAAAGCAGTTTCTCAGAAAGATTCCTTCTACTTGTAATCTGAGGATATTTCCTTTTTCACCATAGGCCTCAAAACACAGCTAAATATCCCTTTTCAGATTACACGAAAAGAGTGTTAGCATACTGTGCCATGAAAAGAAAGGTGTAACTCTGTGAGATGAATTCACGCATCACAAAGAACTTTCTCAGAAAGCTTCTTTCTAGTTTTTATCTGAGAATAATTCTTTTGTCACCATAGGTTTCAATGTGATCCAAAGTATTCCTTCTCAGATTCCCAAACACAGTGCTACCAAACTGATCTCAAAAAGAATAGTGTAACTTTGTGAAATGAATTAACATATCATGAAGCAGTTTCTCAGAAAGCTTCTTTCTAATTTTTTATGAGGATTTTTCCTTTGTCACCATAAGCTTCCATGCACTCTGAAATATCCCATTGCAGTTTCCATGAAAACAGTGTTAGCAAACTGATCAATGAAAAGAACAGTGTAATTCTGTGAGATGAATACACACATCACAATGCAGTTTCTCAGAAAGATTCTTTCTAGTTTTTATCTGGGGATATTTCTTTTTTCACTGTAGGCCTCAATGCACTTCAAAATATCCCTTTGCTGATTCTAGGGAAACAGTGTTTGCACATTGCTCCATGAAAGTAAAGGTGTAATGCTGTGGGATGCATTAACACATCAGAAAGTACTTTCTCAGAAAACTTCTTCTAGTTTTTATCTGAGGATATTTCCTTTGTCACCATAGGCTTCAATATGATACAAAATATCCCTTCTCATATTCCTCAAAAACACTACTTCCAAAATGGTGAATGAAAAGGATCGTGTAACACTTTGAGATGAATTAACACATCACAAACGAGTGTCTCAGAAAGCTTCTTTCCAGTTTTTATATGAGGATATTCCCTTGGTCACCATAAGCTTCAATGCACTCTGAAGTATCCCATTGCACATTCCATGAAAAGAGTGTTCAAAAACTGCTCATTGAAAAGAACAATGTAAGTCTGTGAGATGAATTCAAACATCACAAAGCAGTTTCTCAGAAAGTTTCTTTCTAGTTTTTGTCTGAGGATATTTCCTTTCTCACCTTAGGCCTCAATGTCCTCCCAAATATCCCTTTGCAGATTCCAGGTAAACATTGTTAGCAAACTGCTCTATGAAAAGAAAGGTGTAACACCTGTGTTGAATTAGCATATCAGAAAGAACCTTCTCAGAAACCTACTTTCTTGTTTTTATGTCAGAATATTTTCTTTGTCACTATAGGCTTCAATGTGATCCAAAATAGTCCTTCCCAGATTCCCCAAAAGCACTGCTACCAAACTGATCAATGAAAAGAATCGTGTAATCCTGTTAGGTGAATTAACACATCACAAATCAAGTTTCTCAGAAAGCTTCTTTCTAGTTTTTCTAGGAGGATATTTTCTTGTCTCCAAATGCTTCAATGCACTACAAAATATTCCATTGAAGATTCCAAGAAAACAGTGACAGCCAACTTCTCAATGAAGGGGAACACTGTAACTCTGTGAGATGGGTTCACTCATCACAAAGCAGTTTCTCAGAAAACTTCTTTCTGGTTTTTATCTGAGAATATTTCCTTTGTCATCACAGGCTTCAATGCGCTCTCAAATATCCTACTGCAGATTCTGTGAAAACAGCATGAGCAAACTTCTCAATGAAAAGAATGGTGTAACCCTGTGAGATGAATTCACACATCACAAAGGAGTATCTCAGAAAGATGCTTTCTACTTTTAATCTGAGAATATTTTCTTTTTCACTACAGTCCTCAATGCGCTCCCAAATATCTCTTTGCAGATTCCATGAAAACAGTGTTAGCAAACTGCTCCATGAAAAGAAAGGTGTAACTCTGTGAGATGAATTCACCCATTACAAAGAACTTTCTCAAAAAGCTTCTTTCTAGTTATTATCTGAGGGTATTTCCTTTGTTAACTTATGGTTCATTACGGTCCAGAATATCCCCTCTCAGATACACCAAAAACAGTGCTACGAAACTGCTCCAGGAAAAGAATCGTGTAACTCTGTGAGAGAAATTAACACATCAGAAAGAGGTTTCCCAGAAAGTTTCTTTCCAGTTTTCATATGAGGGTATATACTTTGTCACCACGAGCTTCAATGCACTCCTAACTATCAGATTGCAGATTCCAAGACAACAGTGTAAGCAAACTGCTGAATGCAAAGAACAGTGTAATTCTGTGAGCTGAATTCACACATTACAAAGAATTTTTTCAGAAATCTTCTTTCTAGTTTTTTTCGGAGGATATTTCCGTTTTCATCATAGGCCTCAATGCACTCCCAAATATCCCTTTACAAATTCCATGATAACAGTGCTGAGAAACTCTGCCACTTAAGAAATTGTGTACCTCTGTGAGATAAATTCACACATCACAAACAAGTTTCTCAGAAAGCTTCTATCTAGTTATTCTCTGAGGATATTTCCTTTGTTACCCTAGGCTTCAATACAATCCAAAATATCCCCTCTTAGATTCCCCAAAAACAGTGCTACCAAACTGCTCCATGAATGGAAAGGTGTAATTCTGTAAGATGAACTCACACATCACAAAGCTGTTTTTCAGAAAGGTTCTTTCTAGTTTTTAACTGAGGACATTTCCTTTTTCACCATGTGCCTCAAGGTGCTAGCAAGTATCCCACCCCATATTCCATGAAAAAAAAAGTGTTAGCATACTTCTCAATGAAAAGAACGGTGTAATTCCGTGAGATGAATTGACACATCACAAACAGGTTTCTCGGAACGTTTCTTTCTAGATTTTAACTGAGGGCATTTCCTTTGCTACCATAGGCTTCAATGCAATACAAAATATCCCTTCTCAGCTTACACAGAAGCAGAGCTACCAAACTGCTCCATGAAAAGAATAGTGTACCTCTGTGAGATGAAGTCACAAATCACAAAGTAGTTTCTCAGAAAGGTTCCTTCTCATTTTTGTTTGAAGATATTTCCTTTTTCACCATTTGCCTCAAGTTGCTAGTGAATATCCCTTTTCAGATTCCACGAAAACAGTATTAGCAAACGGCTCCATGAAATGAAAGGTGTAAATCTGTGAGACGAATTCACGCATCACAAAGCAGTTTCTCAGAAAGGTTCTTTTTGCTTTTTATCTGAGGATATTTATTTCTCACCAGAAGCTTCAATGAGCTCCTAAATATCCCATTGCAGATTCCAAGAAAACGGTGTGAGCATACTGCTCAATGAAATGAACAGTGTAACTCTGGGAGATGAATTCACACATCACAAAACAATTTCTCAGAAAGATTCTTTCTAGATTTTATCTGAGGATATTTATTTTGTCACCATAGGCTTCAATGCAATCCAAAATATCCCTTCTCAGATTACCCAAAACCAGTGCTACCAAATTTCTCTATGAAGAGAATCGGGTAAGTCTGTCAGATGATTTCACAAATCACAAAGCAGTTTCTCAGAAAGCTTCCTTCTAGGTTTTTTATGAGGATATTTCCTTTGTTACCATAAGCGTCAATGCACTCCAAAATATCCCATTGCAGAATCCAAGAAAACAGTGTTAGCACACTTCTCAATGAAAACAACAGTGTAACTCTGTAGGATGAATTCACACATCACAAAGTATTTTCTCAGAAAGCTTCCTTTTGATTTATTAGCTGAGGATATTTCCTTTGTCACCATAGGTTTCAATGCACTACAGAATATCCTATTGCAGATTCCATGAAAACACTGTTAGCAAACTGCTCAATGAAAAGAAGGGTGGAATTCTGTGAGATGAATTCACACATCACAAGACAGTCTCTCAGAAAGATTTTTTGTACTTTTTATTTGAGGATATTTCCTTTTTCACTATAGGCTTCAATGCACTCAAAAATATCACTTTGAAGATTACATGAAAATAGTTTTAGCAAACTGCTCCATGAAGAGAAAGGTTTAACTCTGAGGTAAATTCACTTATCACAATGCCGTTTCTCACAAAACTTCTTTCTAGTTTTTATCTGAGGATATTTCCATTTTCCCATATTCCTCAAGGTGCTCTCGAATATCCCATTGCAGAATAAATGAAAAAATTGTTAGCAAACTTCTCAATGAAAAGAACAGTGTAACTCCATGAGGTGAATTCACACATCACAAAGCCATTTCACAGAAAGCTTCTTTCTGTTTTTATCTGAGGATAGTTCCTTTGTCACCATAGGCTTCAATGTGGTCCCAAATATCCTAATGCAGATTCCACAAAAACAGTGTTAGCAAACTTCTCCATGAAAAGAAAGATGTAAGTCTGTGAGATGAATTCACACATCACAAAGAACTTTCCAAGAAAGCTTCTTGCTAGTTTTTATCTGAGGATATTTCCTTTGCCACCATAGGCTTTAATGCACTCCCAAATATCCTATTGCAGATTCCATGAGAACTGTGTTATCAAACTGCTCCATGAAAAGAAAGGTGTAACTTTGTGACATATATTCACACATCACAAAGAACTTTCTCAGAAAGTTTCTTTTGAGTTTTTATCTGAGGATATTTCCTTTTTTACCATTGACCCCAATGCACTCCCAAATATCTCTTTGCAGATACAACAAAAACAGTGTTAGCAAACTGCTCCATGGAAAGAAAAGTGTAACTCTGTGAACTCCCTTAACACATAACAATGAAATTTCTCCGGAAGCAGCTTTCTAGTTTTTATCTGAGGATATTTCCTTTGTCAGCACTGGCTTCAATGCGATCCAAAGTTTCCCTTCACAGATTCCCCAAAAACAGTGCTACCAAACTGCTCCATAAAAGAATCATGTATCTCTGTGAGATGAATTCACAAATCACAAATCAGTTTCTCAAGAGGGCTTCTTTCTAGTTTTTATCTGAGGATATTTCCTTTTTCACCATGGGCCTCAACTCACTCCCAAATATCCTTTTGGAGATTACACGAAAACAGTGTTAGCAAACTGCACCATGAAAAGAAAGGTGTTACTTGGTGAGACGAATATACACATCACAAAGAAGTTTCTCAGAAAGCGTCTTTCTAGTTTTTATCTCAGGATAATTCCTTTGTCACCATAGGATCCAATGCAATCCAAAGTATTCCATCTCAGATTCCCCAAAAACACTGCTACCAATCTGCTCCATGAAAAGTAAGGTGTAACTCTATGATATAAATTCATAAATCACAAAGCAGTTTCTCAGAAAGCTTCTTTCTAGTTTTTATCTGAGGATATTTCCTTTTTTACCATTGACATGAATGAACTACCAAATATCTCTTTGCAGATTCCTCAAAAACAGTGTTTGCAAACTGCTCCATGAAAAGAAAGGTGTAACGCTGTGAGCTCCATTCACACATAACAATGAAGTTTCCTAGGAAGCATCTTTCTAGTATTTATTTGAGGATATTTTCTTTATCACTACAGGCTTCAGTGCCATCCAAAGTATCGCTTCACAGATTTCCCCAAAACAGTGCTACCAAACTGCTACATGAAAAGAACAGTGTAACTCTGTGAGATGAATTCAAAAATCGCAAAGCAGTTTCTCAAGAGAGCTTCTTTGTAGTTTTTCTCTGAGGATATTTGCTTTTACACCATTGGTTTCAATGCACTCTCAAATATCCCTTTGAAGACTCCAAGAAAATATTGTTAGCAAACTGATACATGAAAAGAAAAGTGTAAATATGTGAGATGCATTCACACATCACCAAGCAGTTTTTCAGAAAGATTATTTCCAGTTTTTACCTGAGGATATTTCCTGTTTCACAAGAGGCCTCAACTCGCTCCAAAATATCCCTTTGGATATTCCATGAAAAAACTGCTGCATGAAAAGAAAGGTGTGCTACTCTGTGAGGTGAATACACACATCACAAAGAAGTTCCTCAGAAAGTGTCTTTTTAGTTTTTATCTGAGGATAATTCCTTTGTCACCATAGGATTCAGTGCAATTCAAAATATCCCCTCTCAGACTCCCCAAAAACAGTGCTACCAATCTGCTCCATGAAAAGTAAGCTGTAACTCTGTGATATGAATTCGCAAATCACAAAGCAGTTTTCCAGAAAGATTCCTTCTAGTTTTTGAGGATATTTCCTTTGCCACCTCAAGTTTCAATGAATTCCAAAGTATCCCACTGCAGATTCAAAGAAAACAGTGTTACCAAACTGCTCAATGAAAAGAACAGTGACCTCTGTGAGATGAATTCACACATCACAAAGCAGTTTCTCAGAACCTTCTTTTTGGTTTTTTCCTGAGTATAGTTCCTTTGTCATCATAAGGTTCAATGTGATCCAAAATATCCATTCTCAGATAACCCAAAAACAGTGCTACTTGAAAAGAATCGTGTAACTCTGTGAGATGAAGTAAAATATCACTAAATGGTTTCTCAGTAATCTTCTCTCTATTTTTTATATCAGGGTATTTCCTTTACCACCATAAGCTTAAAATGCACTCCTAAATATCCCATTGCAGATTCCTAGAAAACAGGTTTAGCACACTGCTCAATGAAAAGAGCAGAGTATCTCTGTGAGATGAATTCACACATCACAAAGCAGTTTCTCAGAAAGCTTCTTTCTAGTTTTCATCTGAGGATACTCCCTTTTTCACCATAGGCCTCAATGTGCTCCCAGTATCCCTTTGGAGTTTCCACAAAAACAGTGTTAGCACACTGTTCCATGAAAAGAAAGGTGTAACTCTGGGTTAGATGAATTCAAACATCACAAGGCAGTTTCTCAGAAGGCTTCTTTTTGGTTTTTATCTGAGGATATATCCTTTGTCACCATTGGCTTCAGTGTGATCCTAAATATCCTATTGCAGATTCCACAAAAACAGTGTTATCAAACTGGTCAATTAAAAGTACGGTGTAACGCTGTGACATGAATTTAAACATCACAAAGCAGTGTCCCAGAAAGCTTTTTTCTAGTTTTTATCTGAAGATATTTCCCTTTTCACTATGGGCCAGAAGGCTATCGCGTATATCCTTCTTCAGTTTCCATGAAAACAGTGTTAGCAAACTGCTCCATGAAAAGAAATGTGCAACTCTGTGAGATGAATTCACAAATCACAAAGAACTTTCTCAGAAAGCTGTTTTCTATTTTTTATCTCAGTATGTATCCTTTGCCACCGAAGGCTTCAATGTGATCAAAAACATCAATTCTGAGATGCCCCAAATACAGTGCTAAGAAACTGCTCCACATAAAGTATCATATAACTCTGTGAGATGAATTAACAGATCACAAACCAGTTTCTCAGAAAGCCTCTTTCCAGAGTTGTATATGAGGGTGTTTCCTTTGCCATCATAAGCTTCAATGCAGTCCAAAATATCCCATTGCGGGTTCCAAGAAAAGAGTGTTAACAAACTGCTCAATGAAAATAACAGTGTAACTCTGTGAGATGAATTCAAAAATCACAAAGCAGTTTCTCAGAAAGTTCTTTTTGGTTTTTATTCGAGGAAAATTTGCTTGTCACCACAGGCTTCAATGTGATCAAAAATATCCCTTCTCAGATCCCCAAAAGCAGTGCTACCAAACTGATCCATGAAAAGAATCATGTAATTCTGTTAAATGAATTCAGAAGTCACAAAATGGTTCCTCAGAAAGCTTCTTTCTAGCTTTTATATGAGGGTATTTCCTTTGTCACTATAAACTAAAAATGCACTCCAAAATATCCCATTGTGGATTCCAAGAAAACAGTTTTAGCAAACTGCTCAATGAAAATGACTGTGTATTTCTGCGAGATGAATTGACACATCACAAAGCAGATTCTCAGACACTTTCTTTTTGGCTAATCTGAGGATATTTCCTTTGTCACCATAGGTTTCAATGTGCTCCTGAATATCCTATTGCAGATTCCTCAAAAATAGTGTTATTGAACTGCTCAATGCAAAGAATGGTGTAACTCTGTGAGATGAATTCACACATCACAAGTCTGTTTTTCAGACAGCTTCTTGGTAGTTTTCATTTGAGTATATTTCCTTTTTCACTATAGGCTTCAATGTACTCCAAAATATTCCTTTGCAAATTCCACAAAAAACAGTGTTAGCAAGCTGCTCCATGAAAGGAAAGTTGTGACTCTCTGAGATGAATTCACACTTCTCAAAGAACTTTCTCAGAAAGCTTGTTTCTAGTTTTTATCTGAGTACATATCCTTGGTCACCATAGGCTTCAATGTGATATTAATTATCCCTTCACAGATTCCCCAAAAACTGTAGTACCAAACTGCTCCACCAAAAGAAAGGTGTAATGCTATGAGATGAATTCACAAATCACAAAGCAGTTTCTCAGAAAGCTTCTTTCTAGTTTTTTTCTGAGCATATTTCCTTTTTCACCATAAGCCTCAAAGAGCTCACGAATATCCCTCTGAAGATGTCATGAAAATAGTATTAGCAAACTTCTCAATGAAAACTACAGTGTAACTCTGTCAGATGAATTCACATATCACACAGCAGTTTCACAGAAAGATTCTTTTTGGTTTTTTGTGAGGATATTTCCTATCTCACCATATTCTTCAATGCACTCCCAAATTTCCTATTGCAGATTCCATGAAAACAGTGTTAGCAAACTGCTGCAAGAAAAGAATTGTGTAACTCTGTGAAATGAATTTATATGTCACAAAGCAGTTTCTCAGTAAGCTTCTTTCTAATTTTTATCTGAGGATTTTTCCTTTTCACTATAGGTTTCAATACTTTCCAAAATGTCCTTTCTCAGATTCCCAAAAGCAGTGCTACGAAACTGATTCATGAAAAGAATTGTGTAACTCTGTGAGGTGAATAATCACATCACAAAGCGGTTTGTCACAAGGCTTTCTTCTAGTTTTTCTATGAAGATATTTCCTTTGTCACCATAAGCTTCAATGCACTCCTAAATATCCCATTGCAGATTCCAAGAAAGCAGCATTAGCAAGCTGCTCAATGAAAAGTACAGTGTAACTCTGTGAGTTGAATTCACACATCACAAAGCAGTTTCTCAGAAAGATTCTTTCCAGTTTTTATCTGAGGATATTTCCTTTGCTCCATATGCCTCAATGTGCTCCCAAATATCTCTTTTTATATTCCATGAAAACAGTGTTAGCAAAGTGCTCCATGAAAAGAAAGATGTAACTCTATGACATGTATTCACATATCACAACGAACTTTCTCAGAAAGCTTCTTTCTAGTTTTTATCTGAGGACATTTCCTTTTATACGCTTGACTCTAATGAGCTCCCAAATATCTCTTTGCAGATTCCCTAAAATAGTGTTAACTAACTGCTCTGAGGATATTTCCTTATTCATCATAGGCCTTAATGCACTCTGGAATATCCCTTTGAAGATTCCATGAAAATAGTGTTAGCAAACTGCTCCATAAAAAAAAAAGGTGTAAATCTGAGAGATGCATTCACACATCACAAAGTAGTTTCTCAGAAAGATTCTTTCTAGTTTTTATCTGTGGATATTTCCTTTCTCACCATAGGCCTCATATCACTCACAAATATCCTTTTGTTGGTTCCATGAAAACAGTGTTAACAAACTGCTCCATGAATAGAAAGGTGTTACTCTGTGAGATGAATACACACATCACAAAGAAGTTTCTCAGAAATATTCTTTCTAGTTTTTGTCCGAGGATATTCCCATTGTCACCATAGTCTCCAAAGTGATCCAAAATATCCCTTTTCAGATTCCCCAAAAACAGTGATACCAAACTGCTCCATGAAAGAATGGAAAGAATGGTGTAACTCTGTAAGATGAATTCACACCACAAATCAGTTTCTCAGAAAGTTTCTTTCTAGTTTTTGTCTGAGGATAATTCCTTTTAGACCAAAATGTTCAATATGTTCCAAAATACCCCATTGCAGATTCCAAGAAAGCAGTATTAGAAAAATGCTCAATGAAAAGAAGACTGTAAATCTGTGACATGAATTCACACATCACAAAGAAGTTTCTCAGAAAGCTTCTTTCTAATTTTTATTTGAGGATATTTCCTTTTTCACCATATTCCTCAATGTGCTCCCAAACACCCCTTTGCAGATCCAGTAAAAACACTGTTAGCAAACGACTCCATGAAAAGAAAGGTGTAACTCTGTGACATTAATTCACACATCACAAGCAGGTTTCTCAGAAAGTTTCTTTTTAGTTTTTAATCTTAGGATATTTCCTTTTTCACTACAGGACTCATTGCACTCCCAAGTTTCCCTTTCCAGATTCCACAAAAACTGTTAGCAAACTGCTCCATGGGAAGACACGTGTATCTCTGTGAGATAAATTCACACACCACAAAGAAGTTTCTCAGAAAGCTTCTTTCTAGTTTTTATTTGAGGATATTTCCTTTGTCAGCATAAGCTTCAATGTGATCCAAAATATCCCTTCTCAGATTCCCCAAAAACAGGGCTAGCAAACTGTCCCATGAAAAGAATCGTGTAACTCTGTGCGATAAATTCACAAATCACAAAGCAATTTTTCTGAAAGTTTCTTTCTAGTTTTTGTCTGAAGATATTTCCTTTGTCACCATAAGTTTCAATGTGCTCCAAAATATCCCATTGCAAATTCCAAGAAAACAATGTTAGAAAACTGCTCAGTGAAAAGAACAGTGTAACTCTGTGAGATGAATTAAAACATCTCAAAGCAGTTTCTCAGAAACCTTCCTTTTGGTTTTTATCTGTGGATATTTCCTCTGTCACCATAAGATTCAAATTGCTCCAAGTATCCTATTGAAGATTTCACAAAAAAAGTGTTATCAAAGTGCTCCAGGAAAAGAAAGGTGTAACTTCTTCAGATGAAAAAACATATCACAAAGAACTTTCTCAGAAACCTTCCTTCTAGTTCTTATCTGATAATATTTCTTTGTCACCATAGGCTTCAATGCGATCCAAAATATCCCTTCTCAAATTCCCAAAAAACTATGCTACCAAACTGATCCATGAAGAGGATCATGTAACACTGTGAGCTGAATTTGCAAATGACAAAGTGGTTTCTCAGAAAGCTTCTTTCTAATTTTTATATAAGGATATTTCCATTGTCACCATAAGATTCAACATGCCCTGAAATATCAAATTGGAGATTCCAAGAAAACAGTGTTAGTAAATTGATCAATGAAAAGAAGGGTGTAAATCTGTGAGATAAATTCACACATCACAAAGTAATTTCTCAGAAAGCTTCTTTCTACTTTTTATCAGAGGATATTTCCCTTGTCACCATAAGCTTCAATGCTATCCAAAATATCCCTTCTCAGATTCACCAAAAACAGTGCTACCAAACTGCTCCATGAAAAGCATCATGTAATTCTGTGAGATGAAGTCACAAATCACAAAGCAGTTTCTCAGAAATCTTCTTTCTGGTTTTTGTCCGAGGATATTTCCTTTGTCATATAAGCTTCAATGGACTCTGTAATATCACATTGCAGATTCCAAGAAAACCATGCTTTCAAACAACTCTGAAAAGAACAGTGTAATGCTGTGAGATGAATTCACACATCACAAAGCAGTTTCTCAGAAAGCTTCTTTCTAGTTTTTATCTGAGGATAATTCCTTTTTTACCAAAGGCCTCAATGAGTTCCCAAATATACCCTTGCAGATTCCATGAAAAGAGTGTTGGCAAACTGCTCCATGAAAAGAAAGGTGTAACTCTATGAGATGAATTCACAATTCACAAAGAACTTTCTCAGAAAGCTTCTATCTAGTTTTTATCTGAGGATATTCCCTTTTTCACCATAGGCTTCAATGCAATCTAAAATATGACTTCTCAGATTCCCCAAAAGCAGTGCTAACCAACTGCCCCATGAAAAATGTCGTGTAACTCTGTGGGATGAACTCACAAATCACAAAGCAGTTTCTCAGATAGCTTCTTTCTAGTTTTTGTCTGAAGATATTTTCTTTGTCACCATAAGCTTCAATGTGCTCCAAAATATCCCATTGCAGATTCCAAGGAAACAATGTTAGCAAACTTCTCAATGAAAAGAACTGTGTAACTCTGTCAGAAGAGTTCACACATCACAAAACACCTTCTCAGAAGGCTTCTTTTTGATTTTTATCTGAGGATATTTCCTTTGTCATCATAGGCTTCAATCCACTCCGAAGTATCCTGTTGCAGATTCCACAAGAACAGTGTTATCATACTGCTCATTGAAAAGAAAGGTGTAATTCTATGTGATGAATTCACAGATCACAAACACTTTCTCAGAATGCTTCTTTCTAATTTTTTTCTGAGGATATTTCTCTTTTCACTATAGTCCTCAAAGTGCTCTCAAATATCCCTTTGCAGATTCCACAAAAACAGTGTTATCAAACAGCTCCATGAAAAGAAAGATGTAACCCTGTTAGATGAATTCACACATCACAAGAAACTTTATCTGAAAGTTTCTTTCTAGTTTTTATCTGAGTATATTTCCTTTGTCACCATAGGCTTCAAAACCCAAAATATCCATACTCAGGTTCCCCAAAAACAATGCTATGAAACTGTTCCATGAGAAAAATGGTGTAACTCTGTGAGATGAATTCTCATATCACAAAGATGTTTCTCATATAGTGTCTTTCTAGTTTTGTCTGAGGATATTTACTTTTTCACCATATTCCTCAATGCACTCCCAAATATCCCATTGCAGATTAAACGAAAAAAAGTGCTAGCAAACTTCTCAGTGAAAAGAACAGTGTAACTATGTGAGATGAATTCACACATCACAAAGCAGATACTCAGAAAGCTTCCTCTTAGATTTTACCTAAGGATATTTCCTTTGTCACCATAGGCTTCAATGCGCTCCCAATTATCCCACTACAGATCCCACGAAGCCAGTGTTATCAGACTGCTCAAGGAAAGAAAGGTGAAACTCTGTGAGATGAATTCACACATCACAAAGAAGTTTCTCAGAAGGCGTCTTTCTAGATTTTTTCAGAGGATATTTGCTTTATCAGTATAGGCCTCAATGTACTCCCAAATATCACTTTGCAGATTCCACGAAAACAGTGTTAGCAAACTGCTCCATGAAAAGAATGGTATAAGTGCACAAGATGAAATCACATATCACAAAGAAGTTTCTAAGAAAGTTTCTTTCTCATTTTTATCTGAGGGTGTTTCCTTTTTCACCTTAGGCTTGAATGAGCTCCCAAATATCCCTTTGAAGATTCCACAAAAACAGTGTTACCAAATGACTGAATGAAAAGAGCAGTGCAACTGTGTATGATGAATTAACACATCACAAAGCAGTTTCTGAGAGAGCTTTTTTCTAGTTTTTATCTGAGGACATTTCCTTTTTCACCATAGTCCTCAACGCGCTGCCAAATATCCCATTGCAGATTAAACGAAAAAAGTGTTAGTAAGCTTCTCAATGAAAAGATTGGTGTAACTCTGTGACATGAATTCACATATCATAAAGCAGTTTCTAAGTAGACTTCCTTTTGGTTTCTATCTGAGTATATTTCCTATATCATCTTAGGCTTCAATGTGCTCCCAATTATCCTATTACAGATTCCACCAAACCAGTGTTATCAGACTGCTCAAGGTAAGAATAGTGTAACTCTGTGAGATGAATTCACACATCACAAAGCAATTTCTCCAAAAGCTTCTTTCTACATATTATCTGAGGATATTTCCTTTTTCACTATATGAATCAATGTGCTCCCAAATATCCCTTGCAGATTCCATGAAAACAGTGTTAGCAAACTTCTCCTTAAAAAAATGGTGTAAATCTGTGAGATGAAATCACACATCACAAAGAACTTTCTCAGAAAGCTTCTTTCTAATTTTCAACTGAGAATATTTTCTATGTCACCATAGGCTTCAAAATATCCCATTGCAGATTCCAAAAAAAGAGTGTTATCAAACTGCTCAATGAAAAGAATGATGTATCTTTGTGAGACGAATTCACACATCACAAAGCAGTTTCACAGAGAACTTCTTTCTATGTTTTTTCCTGAGGATATTTCCATTTTCACTATAGGCCTCAATGCAGTTCAAAGTATCCCTTCTCAGAATCCCCAGAAACAGTGCTACAAAACTGCTTCACAAAAAGAAAGGTTTAACACTGTGAGATGACTTCACACATCACAAAGAAGTTTCTCAGAAATGTGAGTTTTATCTGAGGATATTTCCTTAGTCACCATAGACTTCAATGTGATCCAAAATATCCCTTCACAGTTCCACAAAAACAGTGCTACCAAACAGCTCGATGAAAACTATCATGAACTGTGTGAGACGAATTAACACATCACAAAGGGGATTCTCAGAATGCGTCTTTCTAGTTTTTATATGAGGATATTTCCTTTCCTACCATAAGCTTCAATGTGCTCCGAAATATCCCATTGCAGATTTCAAGAATACAGAGTTAGCAAACTGCTCATTGAAAAGTACAGTGTAACTCAGTGAGATCAATTCTCACATCACAAAACAGATTCTCAGAAAGCTTCTTTCTAGTTTTTATCTGTGGATATTTCCCTTTTCAGTATATGCCTCAATGTGCTCCCAAATATCCCTTTGCAGATTCCATGAAAACAGTGTCAGCAAACTGTTCCATGGAAAGTAAGGTGTAAATCTGTGAGATGAATTCACACAGTTTCACAGAAAGCAGTTTCACAGAAAGCTTGTCTTTTGCGTTTGTACAAGGATATTTCCATTTTCACCATGTTCCTCATTGCACTCGAGAATATCCCTTTACAGATTCCCCAAAAACAGTTCTACAAAACTGATTTTTGAAAAGAATCATGTAACTCTGTGAGATGAAGTAACTCATCAAAAAGACATTTCTCAGAAAGCTGCTTTCTAGTTTTATATGAGGATATTTCCTTTGTAAAAATAAGCTTCAATGCACTCCGAAATATCCCCTTGCAGATTCCAAGAAAATAGTGTTACAAACTTCTCAATGAAAAGAACAGTGCAACTCTGTGAGGTGAATTCAAACATCACAAAACAATTTCTCAGAAAGCTTATATCTACCATTTATATGAGGATATTTCCTTTTCCACGATAGGCTTCAATTCACTCCCAAATATCCCTTTCTAGATTCCACGAAAACAGTGTTTGCAAACTGCTCCATGAAAAGAAAGATATTACCCTGTGAGATGAATAAACAGATCACAAAGAAGTTTGTCAGAAAGCTTCCTTCTAGTTTTTTTCTGAGGATATTTCCTTTGTCAGCATATGCTTCAATGAAATCCAAAATATTCTTTTTCAGATTCCCCCAAAACACTGCAAACAAACTGGTCCATGAAAAGAAAGGTTAAACTCTGTAAGATGAATTCACACATCACAATGCAGTTTCACAGAAAGCTTGTTTGTGGTTTTTTGTTCAGAGGATAAATAATTTCTCATCACAGACTTCATTGCCCTCCCAAATTTCCTATTGCAGATTCCATGAAAACAGTGTTAGCAAACTGCTATAAGAAAAGAAAGGTGTAACTCTATGAGATGAATTCAGCCATCACAAAGCTGTTTCATAGAAAGGTTCTTATTCGTTTTATTGCAGGATATTTCCTTTTTCACCGTAGGCCTCATTGCACTCCAAAATATCCCTTCTCAGATTCCCCAAAAACAGTGCTACAAAACTGTTACATGAAAAGACTGGTGTAACTCAGTGAGATGAATTCACACATCAGAAAGCAGTTTCTCAGAAAACTTCTTTCTAGTTTTTTTTTTTCAGAGGATATTTCCTTTTTCACCATAGGCCTCAACTCACTCCCAAATATCCCTTTGTAGATTCCAAGAAAATAATGTTAGCAAACTGATCCATGAAAGGAAAGGTGTTACTCTATGAGATGAATACATACATCACAATGCAGTTTCTCAGAAAGCTACCATCTAGTTTTTGTCTGAGGATATTTCCTTTGTCACCATAAGCTTCAATTTGCTCTGAAATATCCCATTGCAGATTCCACGAAAACTGTGTTAGAAACCTGCTCAATGAGAACAGCAGTATACCTCTGTGAGATGAATTCACACATCACAAAGAAGTTTCTCAGAAAGTTTCTTTCTAGTTTTTATCTGAGGATATTTAGTTTTTCACCATAGGCCTCAATGCTCTCCCAAATATACCCTTGCAGATTCCACAAAAAGAGTGCTATCAACAGCTCAATGAAAAGTATGGTGTAACTCTGTGAGATAAATTCAAACATCACAATACAGTTTCTCACAAAGCTTCTTTTTGGCTTTTATCTGAGGATATTTCCTTTGTCACCATAGGGTTCAACGCACTCCCAAATATCCTAATGCAGATTCCATGAAAACAGTGTTAGCAAACTGCTCCATGGAAAGAAATGTGTAACTCCATGAGGTGAATTCACACATCACAAAGAAGTTTCTCAGAAAGCTTCTTTCTATTTTTTATGTGAGGATATTTCCTTTGTCACCATAGGCTTCATTGCGATCAAAGGTGTCCCTTCTCAGATTCCCCAAAAACAGTGCTAACAGCTGCTCCATGAAAAGAAAGTGTAACTCTGTGAGATGAATTCAAAAATCACAGCGTAGTTTCTCAGAAAGCTTCTTTCTAGTTTTCATCTGAGGATATTTCTTTTGACAACATAGGCTCCAATGCGATCTGCAATATCCCTTGTCAGGTTCCCCAAAAAGAGTGCTACCAAACTGCTGAATGAAAAGGATTGTGGTACTCTGTGAGATGAATTCAAAAATCACATAGTAGTTTCTCAGAAAGCTTCTTTCGAGTTTTTGTCTGAGGATATTTCATTTGTCACCATAATATTCAATGTGTTCCGAAAAATCTCATTGCAGATTCCAAGAAAACAGTGTTAGCAAACTGCAAAATGAAAAGAACAGTGTAACTCTGTGAAATGAATTCACACATCAAAAAGCAGTTTCTCAGAAAGCTTCTTTCTAGTTTTTATCTGAGGATATTTCCTTCTTCACTATAGGCCTCAATGCGTTCCCAAATATCCCTGTGCAGATTCCATGAAAACAGTGTTATCAAACAGATCAATGAAAAGAATGGTGTAATTCTGTGAGATGCATTCACACATCACAGAGGACTTTCTCAGACAACTTCTTTATAGTTTTTTTCTGAGGATATTTTCTTTGTCAACACAGGTTTCAATGTGATCTCAAATATGCCTTCTCAGATTCCTCAAAAACAGTACTAACAAATGATCAATGAAAAGAATCATGCAACAATCTTAGACGAATTACCACATCACAAAGAATTTTCTCAGAATGGTTCTATCTCTTTTTTATCTGAAGATATTTCCTTTTTCACTATAGGCCTGAATGTGCTCCCAAATATCCCTTTGTAGATTCTATGAAAACAGTGTTAGAAAACTGCTCCATAAAAAGAAAGGTGTAAATCTATGAGATTAATTCACACATCAAAAAGAGCTTTTTCAGAAAGCTTCTTTCTAGTTTTTGTCTGAGGATATTTCCTTTGTCACTGTAGGCTTCAATGCAGTTCAAAATATCCCTTCTCCGATTCCGCAAAAACAGTGCTACCAAACTGCTCCGTGAAAAGTATTCTCCACAAAGCAATTTCTCAGAAAGGTTGTTTCTTTTTTTGTCTGAGGACACTTTCTTTGTCTCCATAAGGTTCAATGCATTCCGAAATATCCCATTGCAGATTCCAAGAAAACAGTGTTAGCACAATGTTCAATGAAAAGAACAGTGTAATTCTCTGAGATGAAATCACGCATCCCACAGCAGTTTCTCAGAAAGAGTCTTTTGCGATTTTACCTGAGGATATTTCCTTGATCACCACAGGTTTCAACACTCTATCAAATATCCTATTGCAGATTCCATGAAAACAGTGTTAACAAAGTGCTAATTGAAAAGAATGGTGAAAATCTGTGAGGTGAATTCACACGTTACAAAGCAGTTTCTTAGAAAGTTTCTTTCTAATATTTATCTGAGGATATTCCCATTTTCATAATAGGCCTCATTGTGCTCACAAATACTCCTTTGCAGATTCCATGAGAACAGTGTTAGCAAATTGCTCCAACAAAAGAAAGGTGTAACTCTCTGAGATAAATTCACATATCACAAAAAAATTTCTCAGAAACCTTCTATCTAGTATTTATATGAGGGTATTTCACTTGTCACCTTAAGCTCCAATGCGTTCAGAAATATTGCTTCTCAGATTCCATGAATACAGTGTGAGCAAACTGCTCAAAGAAAAGAACAGTGTAACTCTGTGAGATGAATTCACACATAACAAAACAGTTTCTCAGAAAGCTTTTTTCTAGTTATTATTTCAGGATATTTCCTTTTCACCATAGGCTTCAAAGCACTCCCAAATATCCTATTGCAGATTCCATGAAAGCAGTGTTATCAAACTGCTCAATGAAAAGAACTGTGTAATTCTCTGAGGCGAATTCACACATCACAAAGCAGTTTCTCAGAAAGCTTCTTTCTAGTTTTCATCTGAGGACATTTCCTTTTTCACTCTAGGCCTCAATGCACTCCAAAATATCCCATTGCAGTTTCGAAGAAAAAAGTGTTAGCAAACGGCTCATTGAAAATAAAACTGTAACGCCGTGAGATGAATTCTCACACCACAAAGAAGTTTCTCAGAAATTTTCTTTGTAGTTTTTATTTGAGGATAATTCCTTTTTCACTACAGGCCCCAATGCATTCCCAAATATCCCTTTGCAGATTCCATGAAAATAGTGTTTGCAAAATGCTCCATGAACAGAAAGGTGTAATGCTGTGATATGAATTCACACACCACAAAGAACTTTCTCAGAAAGCTTTTTTCTAGTTTTAATCTGAGGATATTTCCTTTGTCACCATAGGCTTCAAAGTGATCCAAAATATCCCTTCTCGGATTCCCCAAAATCAGTGCTACCAAACTGCTCCATGAAAACAATCATGTAACTCTGTGAGATGAATTCAAAAATCACAAGGCAGTTTCTCAGAGAACTTCTTTATAGTTTTTATCTGAAGATATTTCATTGTTTAACGTAGTCCCCAAAGCACTCCCAAATATCCCTTTGCAGATTCCACGAAAACTGTGTTAGCAAACTGCTCCATGAAAAGGAAGGTGTAACTCTGTGAGATGAATTCACACATCACAAGGAAGTTTCTCAGAAAGATTCTTTCTAGTTTATATCTGAAGATATTTCCTTTGCACCATAGGCATCAATGAGATCCATAATATCCCTTCTCAGATTCCCCGAAAACACTACTAACAAACTGATCCATGAAAACAATCGTGTAACTCTTTGAGATGAATTAACACATGACAAAGTGGTTTTTCAGAAAGCTTCTTTCTAGTTTTTCGATGAGGATATTTCCTATGTCTGCATAAGCTTCAGTGTACTCCCAAATATCCCATTGCAGATTCCAAGAAAATAGTGTTAGTAAACTGCTCAATGAAAAGAACACTGTAACACGATGAGATAAATTCTCACATCACAAAGAAGCTTCTCAGAAATCTTCTTTCTAGTTTTTAACTGAGGATAATTCCTTTTCACCATAGGCCCCAATGAGTTCCAAAATATCCCTTTGCAGATTCCATGAAAACAGTGTTAGCAAACTGCTCCATGAATACATAGGTGTAACACTGTGAAATGAATCCACACGTCACAAAGAACTTTCTCAGAAAGCTTCTTTCTAGTTTTTATCTGAGGGTATTTCCAAAGTCACCATAGGCTTCAATGTAATCCAAAATAACCCTTTTCAGATTCCCGCCAGAAAAGTGCTATCAAACTGCTCCATGAGAAGAATCATGTAACTCTGTAAGATGAATTCAGAAATCACAAAACATTTTATCAGAAAGATTCTTTCTAGTTTTTTTCGGAGGGTATTTCCTTTCCCTCCATAGACCTCAATGCACTCACGAATATCTTTGCAGATTCCATGAAAATAGTATTAGCAAATTGCTCCATGAAAAGAAAGGTGGAAACCTGCAAGGTGAATTCAACATCACAAATCAGGTTCTCAAAAGGCTTCTTTTTGGTTTCTGTCTGAGGATATATCTTTTGTCACCATAATCTTCAATGCGCTCCCAAATATTCTACAGCAAATTCCATGAAAAAAACGTTATCAACCTGCTCATTGAAAAGAATTTTTTAAATCTGTGAGATGAATTCACACATCACAAAGTAGTTTCACAGAAAGTTTCCTTCTAGTTTTTATCTGAGGATAATTCCTTTTTCATTATATGCCTCAGTGCACTCCCTAATATCCCTTTGCAGTTTCCACGAAATCAATGTTAACAAATGGCTCCATGGAAAAAAAACGTATAACTCTGTGAGGTGAATTCACACATCACAAAGAACTTTCTCAGAAATCATCTTTCTGGTTTTTATCTGAAGATATTTCCTTTGTCACCATAGGCTTCAATGCAATCCAAAATATCCTATCTCAGATTCCCCAAAACCACTGCTACCAAACTGATTCATGAAATGAATCGTGTAACTCTGTGAGATGAATTGACAAATCATGGAGCAGTTTCTCAGAAAGCTACTTTCTAGTTTCTATCTGAGGATATTTCCTTTTTCACCATACGTTTTAGTGCGATCCAAAATATCCCTTCTCATGTTCCCTAAAAACAGGGCTACCAAACTGCTCCAAAAAAGAATGGTGTAATTCTGTCAGATGAATTCAGACATCACAAAGCTGTTCATCAGAAAGCTTCTTTCTAGCATTTATCTGAGGATATTTCCTTTTTCACCACATTCCTCGATGCGCTCCATAATATCCTTTGCAGATTCCACGAAAAAAATGTTAACAAAATTCTGAAAAAATAATGGTGTTCCTCTTTGAGATGAATTCACACATCACAAAGAATTTTCTCAGAAAGCTTCTTTCTAGTTTTTATCTGAGAATATTTTCTTTATCACTACAGGCTTCAGTGCCATCCAAAATATCCTTTCTCAGATTCCCCAGAAGCAGTACTACCAAACTGCTCCATGAAAAGAACTGTGTTACTCTGTGAGATGAACTCAAAAATCAGAAAGCAGTTTCTCATAAAGTTTCTTTCTAGATTTTTTCTGAGGATATTTCCTTTTTTACTATAGACCTCAATGCATTCCCAAACATACCTTTGCAGATTCCACAAAAACAGTGTTAGTAAAATGTTCCATGAAGAGAAAGGTGCCACTCTGTGAGATGAATACACAGATCGCCAAAAAGTTTCTCAGAAAGCTTCTTTGTAGTTTTTATCTGAGGTTATTTCCTTTGTCACCATAGGCTTCAATGCGATCCAAAATGTCCATTCACAGATCCACAAAGATAGTGCTACCAAGCTACCTAATGAAAAAGAATGGTGTAACTCTGTGAGATGAATTCACACATCACACAGCTGTTTCTCAACAAGCTTCTTTCTAGTTTTCTTCTCTGAATATTTCCTTTTTTCAAAATATTCCTCAAAGAACTCCTGAATATGCCATTGCATATTCAATGAAAGAAGTGTAAGCAAACTTATCAATGAAAAAAAACCATGTAACTTTGAGAGATGAACTCACACATTGCAAAGCAGTTTCTCAGAAGGCTTCTTTCTAGTTTATATCTGAAGATATTTCCTCTGCCACCATAGGATTCAATGCAATCCAAATATTCCCTTCTCATACTCCCCAAAAGCAGTGCTATCAAACTTATCAATGAAAAGAATCGTGTAACTCTGTGAGATGAATTCACAAATCACAGATCAGTTTCTCAGAAAGCTTCTTTCTAGTTTTTGTTGGAGGATATTTCATTTGTCACCATAAGCTTCAATGCGTTCCAAGGTATCCCTTTGCAGATTCCATGAAAACAGTGTTAGCAAACTGCTCAATGCAAAGAATGGTGTAACTCTGTGAGATGAATTCAAAAATCACAAAGCAGTTTCTCAGAAAACATCTTTCTAGTTTTTGTCTGAGGATATTTTCTTTGTCAACATAAGCTTCAATGCACTCTCAAATATCCCATTGCAGATTCCAAGAAAACAGTGATAGCAAGCTGGTCCATGAAAACAAAGGTGTAACTCTGTGAGATAAATTCACACATCACAAAGAACTTCCTCAGAAAGCTTATTTCTATTTTTTATCTGAGGATATTTCCTTTGTCACCATAGGCTTCAATGCAATCCAAATTATCCCTTCTCAGATTCCGCAAAACAGTGCTACCAAACTGATTCAGAAAACAATCATTTAACTCAGTGGGATGAATTAACACATCACAAAGCGGTTTCTCAGAAAGCTTCTTTTTAGTTTTGTATGAGGGTATTTCCTTTGTCACGTTAAGCTTCAGTGTGCTCTGAAATATCCCTTTGCAGATTCCATGAAAACATTGTTAGCAAGCTACTCAATGAAAATAGCAGTATCACTCTGTGAGATGAATTCACACATCACAAATCAGTTTCTCAGAAAGCTTCTTTCTAGTTTTTCTGAGGATATTTCTTTTCTCACCATAGGCTTCCATGCATTCCAAATATCCCTTTGCAGATTCCATGAAAACAGGGTTAGCAAACTGCTCCCTGGAAAGAACAGTGTAACTCTGTGAGATGAATTCACACATCACAAAGCAGTTTCTCAGAAACCTTCTTTCTAGCTTTTACGTGTGTATACTTTTTTTTGTCACCATAGGCTTCACTGAGAACCAAAATATCCCTCTTCAGATTCCCCAAAAAGAGTGCTACCATAATGATCCATGAAAAGATTTGTGTATCTCTGTGAAATGAATTCACACATTATAAAGAAGTTTCTCAGAAAGTTTATTTCTCATTTTAATCTGAGGATATTTCATTTTTCACTATAGGCCTCAACACACTCCCAGATTCCCTTTGCAGATTTCATGAAAACAGTGTTAGCAATGTCTCCATGATAAGAAAGGTGTAACTCTGTGAGATGAATTCACATATCACAAAGCAGTTTCTCATAAAGCTTCTTTCTAGCTTTTATCTAAGGATAAACATTTGTCACCATATTCTTCAATGTGATCCAAAATATCCCTTCTCAGATTCCCCAAAAACAGTGCTGCCAAACTGATCCATGAAAAGAATCGTGTAACTCTGTGAGATGAACAAACACATCATAAAGTGGTGTCTCAGAAAGCTTCTTTCTACTTTTTCTATGAGGACATTTCCTATGTCACCATAAGTTTCAGTGCGCTCTGAAATATCCCATTTATGATTCCAAGAAAACAGTGCTAGCAAACTGCTCAATGAAAAGAATGGTGTAACTCTGTGAGATGAACTGGCACATCACAAAGTAGTTTCTCAGAAAGCTTGTTTTTGGTTTATCTATCAGTGTATTTCCTTTGTCACCATAAACTTCAATGCTCTGAGAAATATCACAGTGCAGATTCCAAGAAAACAGTGTAAGCAAACTGCTCAATGCAAAGTATAGTGTAAATCTGTGAGTTTAATTCACACATCAGAAAGCAGTTTCTCAGAAAGCTTCTTTCTAGTTTTTATTTGAGGATATTTCCTTTATCATCGTAAGCTTCAATGCACTCTGAAATACCAAATAGCAGATTCTAAGAAAATAGTGTTAGCAAACTGCACAATGAAAAGAACAGAGTAATACTGTGAGATGATTTCATGCATCAAAAGGAGTTTCTCGGAAACCTTCCTTCTAGTTTTTAACTCAGGATATTTCCTTTTTCACCATCGGTTCCAATGTGCTCCCAAATATCCTATTGCAGATGAAACGAAAATAGTGTCATCAAACTCCTCAATGAAAAGAACCGTGTAATTCTCTGAGATGAATTTGCACGTCCCAAAGCAGTTTCTCAGAAAGCTTCTTCCTAGTTTTTATCTGAGGATATTTCCTTTTACACTGTAGGCCTCAATGCACTCCCAAATATCCCAATGCAGATTCAATGAAAACAATTTTAGCAAACTGCTCCATGAAAAGAAAGGTGGAACGCTGTGAGATGAATTCACACATCACAATATCCTTTCTCTGAAAGCTTCTTTCTACTTCTTTTCTGAGGATATTTCCTTTGTCACCATAGTCTTCAATGCGATCCAAAAAATCCCTTCTCAGTTTCCCCAAAAACAGTGCTACCAAACTGCTCCATGAAAAGAATCGTGTATCTTTGTCAGAGGAATTAACACATCACAAAGCAGTTTCTCAGAAGGCTTCCTTCTAGTTTTCATCTGAGGATATATCCTTTTTCACCAACAGGTCCTATGCACTCCATAATATCCCATCGCAGATTCCACGAAAAAAGTTTTAGCAAACTTCTCAATAAAAAGAATGGCGTAATCATGTGAGATGAATTCCCACATCACAAGTAAGTTTTTTAGAAAGTTGCTTTCTAGATTTTACCTGATATTTCCTTTGTCACCATAGGCTTCAATGCAATTAAAATTATCCCTTCTCAGATTCCACAAAAACAGTGCTACCAAACTGATCCTTGAAAAGAATCATGTAACTATGTGAGATGAATTCACACATCACAAATCAGTTTGTCAGAAAGCATCTTTCCAGTTTTTGTCTAAGGATATTTCCTTTTTCACTGTTTGCCTCAATGCACTTGTGAATATTCCCTTGCAGATTCCATGTAAATAGTGCTGGCAAACTGCTCCATGGAAAGCAAGCCATAAATCTGTGAGATGAATTCCAACATGGGAAAGCTGCTTCTCAGAAAACTTCTTGTTGGTTGTTGTCCGAGGATATTTCATTTGCCAGCATAGGCTTCAATGCGCTCTCAGATATCCCTTCTCAGACACCACAAATACTGTGGTGCCAAAGTGTTCCCTCAACAGAAACGTTTATCTCTATGAGATGAATGCACACATCACAAAGGAGTTTCTCTGAAATCCCCTTTCTAGTTTTTATCTGAGGTTATTTCCTTTTCACCTTACTCCTCAATGTGCTCCTGAATATCCCATTGCAGATTAAATGAAAAAAGTGTTAACACACTGCTCAATGAAAAGAACAGTGTTACTCGGTGAGGTGAATTCACACATCACAAAGCAGTTTTACAAAAAAATTCTTATTGGTTTTTATCTGAAGTTATTTCCTTTTTCACTAAATGCTTCAATGTGCTGCCAAATATCCTATTGTAGATTCCACAAAAACAGGGTTATCAAACTACTCCATGAAAAGAAAGGTATAACTCTTTGAGATAATTTCACACATCACAAAGCAGTGTCTCAAAAAGCTTCTTTCGAGTTTTTACCTGAGGATATTTCCTTTGTCACCTTAGGCTTCAATGCAGTCCAAAATATCCCTTCTCAGATTGCCCAAAAACAGGGCTACCAAACTGCTCTTTGGAAATAATTGTGTAACTCTGGGAGATGAATTCACAAATCACAAAATAGTTTCTCAGAGAGCTTCTTTCTAGTTTTTATCTGAGGATATTTCCTTATTCACCATATTCCTCAATATGCTCCAGAATATTGCATCCAAGATTCCATGAAAAACGTGTTAGCAAACTTCTCAATAAAAAGAATGGTGTAACTCTGTGAGATGAATTCACACAACACAAATAAGTTTCTCAGAAACTTTCTTTCTAGATTTTATATGAGGATATTTCCTTTGTCAACACAGGCTTCAATGCGATCCAAAATATCTCTCCTCAGATTCCCCAAAAACAGGTCTACCAAAGTGCTCCACGAAAGGAATCATGTAACTCTGTGAAATGAATTCACAAATCACAAAGCAACTTCTCAGAAAGCTTCTTTCTAGTTCTTCTCTGATGATATTTCCTTTTTCACCGTTTGCCACTGTGTGCTCATGAACAGCCATTTGCCGATTCCACGAAAATATTGTTAGCAAACTGCTCCATTAAAAGAAATGTGTAAATCTGTGAGATGAATTCACACATCACAAAGCAGTTTTGCAGAAAGCTTCTTTTTGGTTTTAGTCTGAGGATATTTAATTTGTCAACAGAGGCTTCAAAGCACTCCCAAATATCCTATTGCAGTTTCCAGGAATAGTGTTATCACACTTCTCATTGAAAGCAACAGTGTAACTCTGTTGGATGAATTCACAGAAAGATTACTTCTCAGAATGCTTCTTTCTTGTTTTTATCTGAGGATATTTCCTAGGCCTCAATGTGCTCCCAAATATCCCTCTCCAGATTCCACAAAAACAGTATTAACAAACTCCTCCATGAAAAGAAAGGTGTAACTCTGTGAGACGAATTCACACATCACAAAAAACTTTCTCAGAAAGCTTCTTTCTAGTTTTTATCGGGGGTATTTCCTTTTTCACCATAGTCTTCAAGGTGATCAAAACTATCCCTTCTCAGATTCCCCAAAAAAAGTGATACCAAACTGATCCATGAAAATAATCATGTAACTCTGTAAGATGAATTCAAAAATCACAAAGAAGTTTCTCAGAAAGTTTCTTTGTAGTTTTGATCTGAGGATATTTCCTTTGTCACCACAGGCTTCAATGCGATCCAAAATATCCCTTCTCAGATTCCCCAAAAACGGTGCTACCAAACTGCTCCATGAAAAGAATCATGTAACTCGGTGCGATGAATTCACAAATCAATTCCTCAGAGAGCTTCCTTCTACTTTTTATATGAAGATATTTCCTTTGTCACCATAAACTTCAATGCACTCTGAAATATCACATGGCAGATTCCAAGAAAACAGTTTTAGCAGAATGCTAAATGAAAAGAACAGTGTAAGTCGGTGAGATGAATTCACACATCACAAAGCAGTTTCTCAGAAAGCTTCTTTCTGGTTTTTATCTGAGGACATTTCCATTTTCACTATAGGCCTCAATGCGCTCCCATATATCTCTTTACAGATTCCACAGAAACAGTGTTAGTAAACTACCCAATGAAAAGGACAGTGTAACTTAGAGATGAATTTGCCCATCACAAAGCAGTTTCTCAGAAACTTCTTTGTAGTTTTTATCTGTGGATATTTAATTTTTCAAGATAAGCCTCAATGGGCTCCCAAATATCCTTTTGCAGTTTTCATGAAAGCAGTGTTAGAAAACTGCTCCATGAAAATATAGCTGAAACTATGTGAGATGAATTCATACATTACAAAGAACTTTTTCAGAAAGTTTTATTCTAGTTTTTATCTGAGGATATTTGCTTTGTCACCATGGGCTTCAATGCGATCCAAAATATTCCTTCTCAGATTACACTAAAACAGTGGTACCAAACTGCTCCATGAAAAGAATCGTGTAAATATGTGAGATGAATTAACAAATCCCAAAGCAGTTTCACAGAAAGTATCTTTCTAGTTTTTGTATGAGGATATTTCTTTTATCACTATAAGCCTCAATGCATTCACAAATATCCATTTGCATATTCAACGAAAATCGTGTTAAGAAACTGCTCCATGAAAAGAAACTTCTCAATGAAAAGAACAGTTAAACTCTGTAAGATGAATTCACACACCACAAAACAGTTTCTCAGAAAGATTCTTTGTAGTTTTTATCCGAGGATATATATTTTTTCACTATAGGCCTCATCTTGTTCCCAAATATATCTTTGTAAGTTCCAAGAAAACAGTGTTAGCAAACTGCTCCATGAAAAGAATGACGTTACTCTGTGAGATGAATACACACATCACAAAGAAGTTTCTCAGAAAGCTACTTTTCCATTTGATCTGAGGATATTTCTTCATAAACTTAGGCTTCAATGCTATACAAAATATCCCTCCTCAGACTCCCCACAAACAGTACTGCAAAACTGATCCATGGAAAGTATGGTGTGACTCTGTGAGATGAATTCACACATACCATAGCAGTTTCTCAGAAAGCTTCTTTTCTGAGGATATTTCCTTTTTCAACATATTCCTCAAAGAGCTCCGGAATATCCCACTGCAGATTCCAGGAAAAAAGTGTTAGAAAACTTCTCAATGAAAGGAATGGTGTGACTCTGTAAGATGAATTGACACATCACAAAGCAGTTTCTCAGAAAGCTTCTTTTTGGTTTTGATCTGAGGATATTTCCTTTGTCACAGTAGACTTCAATGCACTCCCAAATATCTGATTGCAGATTCCAAGAAAACAGTGTTATCAATCTGCTCAATGAAAATAACACTGTAACTCTGTGAGATGAATTCACATATCAAGAAGCAGTTTCTTAGAAAGTTTCTTTCTAGTTTTTATCTGAGGTTATTTCCTTTTTCACTAGAGGCCTCAATGCACCCCCAAATATGCCTTTGCAAATTCCACAAAAACAGTGTTAGCAAACAGCTACATGAAAAGAAATGTGTTACTCTGTGAGATGAATACATACATCACAAAGAGGCTTCTCAGAAAGTTTCTTTCTAGTTTTTATCTGAGGATATTTCCTTTGTCACCACAGGCTTCAATGCGATAAAAAATATCCCTTCTCATATTCCCCAAAACTGTGCTACCAAACTGCTCCGTGAAAACAGTCATGTAACTCTGCGAGATGAATTCACAAATCACAAAGCAGTTTCTCAGAAAGCTTCTTTTTGATTTTGATCTGAGGATATTTCCTTTGTCACAGTAGACTTCAATGCACTCCCAAATATCCGATTGCAGATTCCAAGTACACAATGTTAGCAAACTCCTCCATGAAAAGAACAGTGTAACTGTGTGAGATGAATTCACTCATCAGAAAGCAGTTTCTTAGAAGACTTCTTTTTTATTTTTATCTGAGGATATTTCCTTTGTCACCATAGGCTTCAATGTGATCCAAAATATCCCTTCTCATTTTCCCCAAAAACAGTGTTACCAAACTGCTCCATGAAAAGAATTGTGTAACCCTGTGAGATGAAATAAGACATCAACACGCAGTTTCTCAGGAAACTTCTTTATAATTTTTATTTGAGGGTATTTCCTTTTCTACCATGGGCTTCAATACGCTCCCAAATATCACTACTCAGACAGCACAAAAACAGTGACACCAAAGTGCTCCCTCTACAGAAATGCTTACCTCTGTAAGACGAATGCACACATCACATAGGAGATTCTCAGAAAGTTTCTATCCAGTTTTTAACCTGAAAATATTTTCTTTCTTGCCCCGGGACTCTGTGCTCTCCTGAATATCCCTTTACAGATTCCACAAAAAGAGTGTTACCAAACTGTTCAATGAAACGAAAGATGTAACTTTGTGAGATGAATTCACCCATCACAAAGCAGTCTCTCAGAAAGCTTCTTTCTAGTTTAAATCTGAGGATATTTCCTTTATCACCATAGGCTTCAATGTGCTGCCAAATATCTCCTCTCAGATTCCAAAAAAACAATCATGCTGAACTGCTCAAACAACAAAAAGTTTAAACTCTATGAGACGAATAGACACATCACAAAACCGTTTCCCGAAAAGCTTCTCTCCAGTTTTTATCTGAAGTTATTTCCTTTTTCACTGTAGGTCTCTAGGAGCTAGTGAATATCTCTTTGCAGATTCCATAAAAACAGTGCTACAAATCTGCTCCATGAAATGAATCGTGTGACTCTGTGACATGAATTCACAAATCACAAAGCAGTTTCTCAGAGAGCTTCTTACTAGTTTTTATCTGAGGATATTTCCTTTTTCACTATATGCCTCAATTCACTCCCAAATATCCTTTTGTAGATTCAACAAAAACGGTGTTAGCAAACTGCCCCATGAAAAGAAATGTATAACTATGTGAGAGGAATTCACATATCACAAAGAAGTTTCTCAGAAAGCTTCTTTCTAGTTTTTATCTGAGAATATTTCCTTTGTAATGACAGCCTTCAATGTGATCCAAACTATCCCTTCTCGGATTCCCCAAAAACAGTGCTACCAAACCATTCCATGAAAAGTATAATGTAACTCGGTGAGATGAATTAAAAAATCACAAAGCAGTTTCTCAGAAAGCTTCTTTATAGTTTTTATATGAAGATATTTACTTTTCCACCATAGGCTTCAATGTGCTCCCAAATATCCCTTCTAAGACACCACAAAAACAATAATGCCAAAGTGCTCCCTCAAAAGAAATGTTTAGTTCTATTTCTTTTATCAACTTAAGCCTCTATGCTCTCCCAAATATCCCCCTTCAGGTCCACAAAAACAGTGCTAACAAACTGTTCCATGAAAAGAATCATGTAACTCTGTGACATAAATTGACCCATCACAAAGCAGTTTCCCAGGAAGCTACTTTCTAGTTTTTATCTGAGGATATTTACTTTGTCACCATAAGCTTCAATGCACTCTGAAATATCCCACTGCAGATTCCAAGAAAACAGTGTTAGTAAACTGCTCAATGAAAAGAACAGGGTATCTCTGTGAAATCAATTCACACATTCCAAAGTAATCTCTCAGAAAGCTTCTTTTTGGTATATTATCTGAGGATATTTCCTTTGTCACCATAGGATTCAAAGCTCTCCCAAGTGTCCTGTTGCATACTCCATGAAAACAGGGTTATCAAACTGTTCAATGTAAAGTACGGTGTAAGTCTGTTAGATGAATTCACATACCACAAAGAACTTTCTCAGAAAGCTTCTTTCTAGTTTTTATCTGAGGCTATTTACTTTGTCACCATACACTTCAATGGGATCCCAAACATCCCTTCTCAGATTCCCCAAAAGCAGTGCAACCAAATGGCTAAATGAAAATAATTGTGAAATTCTGTGAGGCTGTGAGGTGAATTAATACGTCACAAAGGGGATTCTCAGAAAGCTTCTTTCTACTTTTTATATGAGGATATTTCTTTTGTCGCCATAAGCTTCTGTGCACTCCAAAATATCCCATTGCAGATTCCAAGAAAACAGTGTCACCAAATTGCTAAATGAAAAGAACAATGTAAATCTGTGAGATGAACTCAAACATCACAAAGAAGTTTTGCAGAAAATTTCTTTTTGGTTTTTATGTGAGGATGTTTCATTTTTCACTACACGCTTCAATGCTCTCCCAAATATACTATTAGAGATTCCACGAAAACAGGTCAATGAAAAGAATAGTGTAACTCTGTGAGATGAATTCACACATCACAAAGCAGTTTCTCAGAAATCTTTCTAGTTTTTATCTGAGGAAATTGCCTTTACACTACAGGCCTCAATGCACTCCCAAATACCCCTTTGCAGATTCCACGAAAACAGTGTTAGCAAACTGCTGAATGAAAAAAACAATGTGACTCTGTGAGATGAATTTACACATCACCAAGAACTTTTTCAGAAAGCTTCTTTCTAGTTTTAATCTGAAGATATTTTGTTTTTCACCACAGGCCTCAAGGAGCTCCCAAATATCCCTTTGCAGATAACACAAAAACAGTGTTAGCAAATGGCTCCATGAAAAGAAAGGTGTAACTCTGTAAGATGAATTCACACATCACAAAGAACTTTTTCAGAAAGTTTCTTTCCAGTTTTTATCTGAGGATATTTCCTATGTCATTGTAGGCTTCAATGCGACCCAAAATATCCCTTCTCAGAATCCCCAAAAACAGTGCTACCAAACTGACCATGAAAAGAACTGTGTAACTCTGTGGGATGAATTTACACATCACAAAGTGTTTCTCAGAAAGCATCTTTCTACTTTTTCTATGAGGATATTTAATGTCACCATAAGCATTAATTTGCTCCAAAATATCCCATTGCAGATTCCAAGAAGACAGTGTTAGTAAACTGCTCAATGAAAAGAACAGTGTAACACTGTGAGATGAATTCACACATCACAAAGCAGTCTCTCAGATAGGTACTTTCTACTTTTTGTCTGAGGATATCTCCTTTTTAACTGTAGGCCTCAATGCGCTCCCATATATGCCTTTGCAGAATCCTCGAAAACAGTGTTAGCAGACTGCTACATTAAATGTATAACTCCATGAGTTAAATTCAAACATCACAAGGAAGTTTCTCAGAAAATTTCTTTCTAGTTTTTATCTGAGGGTATTTCCTTTGTCACCATAGGTTTTAATGTGATCCAAATTATCCCTTCTCAGGTTAACCAAAAACAGTACCACCAAACTGGTCAATGAAAAGAAAGGTATAACTCTGTGAGGTGAATTCACAAATCAGAAAAGAGTTTCTCAAGAAGCTTCTTTCTAGTTTTTTTCTGAGGATATTTACTTTGTCAACATAGACTTCAATGTGATGTAAAATATCACTTCTGAGATTCGAGAAAAACAGTACTACCAAACTGCACCATGAAAAGAATCGTGTAATTCTGTGAGATGAATTCACAAATCACAAAGCAGTTTCTCGGAAAGCTTCTTTCTAGTTTTTGTCTGAGGATATTTTCTTTGTCACCTTAAGCTTCAAAGAGCTCCAAAATATCCCTTTGAACATTCCAAGAAAACAGTGCCAACAAACTGTTCAATGAAAAGAACAGTGTAACTCTATCAAATGAATTCACACATCACAAAGCAGTTTCACAGAAAGCTTATTTTTGATTTTTTATCTGAGGATATTTCCTTTGCCAATATAGACCTCAAAGTGCTCCAAATAATCCCATTTCAGATTACATGAAAACATTTTTAACATACTGCTCAATGAAAAAAACGCTGTAACTCAGTGAGATGAATTCATATATCACAAAGCGGTTTCCCAGAAAGCTTCTTTCTAGTTTTTATATGAGGATATTTCCTTTGTCACCATAAATTTCAAAGCACTCTGAAATAGTCCATTTCAGATTCCATGAAAACAGTGTTAGCAAAATGCTAAATGAAAAAATGGATTTTGTCTGGGAGATGAATTCACACATCACAAAGAACTTTCTCAGAAAGCTTCTTTCTAGTTTTTATCTGAGGATATTTCCTTTGTCTCTATAGGCTTCAATGTCATCCAAAATATCCCTTCTCAGATTCCCCCAAAACAGTGCTAACAAACTGCTCCATTGAAAGAATCATGTAACTATGTGAGATGAATTAACATATCACCAAGCAGTTTCTCAAAAGGCTTCTTTCTAGTTTTTATATGAGGATATCTGCTTTTCCACCATAAGCTTCAATGTGCTCCCAAATATCCCCTCTCAGACACCACAAAAAACAGTGATGCCAACGTGCTCCCCCAACAGAAACATTTAGCTCTATGAGATGAATTCATACATCATAAAGGAGTTTCTCAGAAAGCTTCTCTACAGTTTTTACCTGAAGATATTTCCATTTTCGCCATTGGACTCTCTGCACTCCTGAATATCCCTATCCAGATTCCACAGAAACAGTGTTACCAAACTGCTAAAGAAAAGGAAAGGTGTACGTCTGTGAGATGAATTCACCCATCACAAAGCAGTTTCTCCGAAAGATTCCTTCTAGTTAAAATATGAGGATATTTCCGTTTTCACCACAGGCTTCAATGTGCTCCCAAATATCTCCTCTCAGATATCACAAAAAGAGTGATGCCAAATTGTTCAATCAAAGAAAAAGTTAAACTCTTTGAGATGAATACACACATCACAAAACCGTTTCTGGAAAAGCTTCTCTCCAGTTTTTATCTGAAGTTATTTCATTTTTCACCATAGGCAGCTAGGAGCTCCCAGATATCCCATTGCAGATTCCATAAAAACAGTGCTAGCAAAAAGCTCCATGAAAAGAAACCTGTAACTCTGTGAGATGAATTCACAAATCACAAAGCAGTCTTTCATAAAGCTTATTTTTAGTTTTTGTCAGAGGATATTTCCTTTGTCACTGTAATCTTCAATGTGCTCCAGAATATCCCATTGCAAATTCCAAGTAAACAGTGTTACCAAACTGCTCAAAGAAAAGAACAGTGTAGCTCTGTGAGATGACTTCACACATCATAAAACAGTTTCTCAGAAAGCTTCCTTTTGGTTTATAACTGAGGATACTTCCTTTGTCACCATAGGCTTCAAAGTCCTCCAAAATATCCTATTACAGATTATATGAAAACATTGTTACCAAACATCTCAATGAAAAGAAGTTTGTAACTCTGTAAGGTGAATTTGCACATCACAAAACAGTTTTTCAGAAATCTTCTTTCTGGTTTTTAGCTGAGGATATTTTCTTTTCCACCACATACTTCAATGTAGTCCCAAATATCCCTTTGCAGATTCCATGAAAACAGTGTTAGAAAACTGCTACATGAAAAGAACAGTGTAACTTTGTGAGATGAATTCACACATCACAAAGAACTTTCTTAGAAAGCTTCTGTCTAATTTTTATCTGAGGATATATCCTTTGTCACCACAGGCTTCAATGAGATCCAAAATATCCCTTCTCAGATTCAACAAAAACACTGCCAGCAAACTGAACCATGAAAAGAATCGTGTAACTCTGTGGGATGAATTAACCCATCACAAAGCAGTTTCTCTGAAAGCTTATTTCTAGTTTTTATATGATTTTATTTAATTTGTCTCCATAAGCATCAATGCACTCTGAAATATCCCATTGTACATTCCATGAAAACAGTGTTAGCAAACTGTTCGATGAAAAGAACAGTGTAACTCTGAGATGAATTCACACATCACAAAGGAGTTTCTCAGAAAGCTTCTTTCCAGTTTTTATCTGAGGGTATTTCCTTTGTCACCATAAGCTTAAATGTGATCTGAAATGTCCTTTCTCAGATTCCCAAAAAACAGTTCTACCAAACTGATCCATGAAAAGAATTATGTAATTCTCTGAGATGAATTAACATCTCACAGATCAGTTTCTCAGAGAGCATTTTTCTAGTTTTTATATGAGGATATTTCCCTTGTCACCAGAAGATTCAATGTGCTCTGAAATATCCCATAGCAGATTTGAAGAAAACAGTGTTAAGAAACTGCTCCATTAAGAGAAGAGTGTAACACTGTGAGATGAATTCACACATCACAAAGCAGTTTCTCAGAAATTTTCTTTCTAATTTTTATCTGAAGCTATGTCTTTTTTCACCATAAGACAAAATGCACTCCCAAATATCCCTTTGCAGAGTCCATGAAAAGAGTGTCATGAAACCCCTCCATGAAAAGAAAGGTGTAACTCTGTGGGATGAATTCACATATCACAAAGAATTTTCTCAGAAGGCTCCTTTCTAATTTTTATCTGAGGATATTTCCTTAGTCACCATAGGTTTCAGTATGATCCAAGATATCCGTTCTCAGGTTCCCCAAAAACAGTGCTACCAAACTGATCCATGAAATGAATTGTGTAACTCTGTGAGACAAATTATCGCATCACAAAGCAGTTTCTCAGAAAGCTTCTTTTTGGTTTTCCTATGAGGATGTTTCCTTTGCCACCATCTTCTTCATTGCACTCCCAAATATACTATTGCAGACTCCACGAAAACAGGGTTATCAAAAGGCACAAAGAAAAACACAGCTTAGCTCTGTGAGATGAATTCAACAATCACAAAACAGTTTCTCAGAAAGCTTCCTTCTAATTTTTATCTGAGGATATTTCCTTTTTCACCGTATGCCTCAATGTGCTCCCAAATATCCCTTTGCAGATTCCACAAAAACAGCGTTGCAAACTGCTCCATGAAAAGAAAGGTGTATCTCTGTGAGATGAATTCACACATCCCAAAGGACTTTCTCAGATACCGTCTTTCTAGTTTTTATCTGAGGATATTTCCTTAGTCACCATAGGCTTCATGGCAATCCAAAATATCCCTTCTCAGATTCCCCAAAAACAGTGCTACCAAACTGATCCATGAAAAGAATTGTGTTACTCTGTGAGATGAATTAACATATCATAAAGCAGTTTCTCAGAGGCTTTCTTTCTAGTTTATATATGAGGATATTTCTATTGTCACCATAAGCTTCAATATGCTCTGAAATATTCCATTGTAGATTCCAAGAAAACAGTGTTAGCAAACTTCTCCATGAAAAGAATAGTGTAATTCTGTGCCTTGAATTCAAACATCACAAAGCAGATTCTCGGAAATCTTCTTTCTAGTTTTTCTATGAAGATATTTCCTTTTTCACTATATGCCTCAATATGTTCCCAAATATCCCTTTGCAGATTCCTCAAAAACAGTGTTAGCAAAATGAGCCATGAAAAGTAAGGTGTAACTCTGTGAGATGAATTCACACACCACAAAGATCTTTCTCAGAAAGCTTCTTTCTAGTTTTTATCTGAGGATAATTCCTTTTTCACCATAGGCCTCAATGAGCTCCCAAATATCCCTTTGTAGATTCCACGAAAAGAGTGTTAGCAAAATGAGCCATGAAAAGTAAGGTGTAACTCTGTGAGATGAAGTCACATATCACAAGGAACTTTCTCAGGAAGCTTCTTTCTAGTTTTTATCTGAGGATATTACCTTTGTCACTGTAGGCTTCAATGAGTTCCATAATATCCTATTGCACATTCCAAGAAAACAGTGTTAGCAAACTGATCAATGGAAGGAACAGTGTAACTCTATGAGGCAAATTCACAAATCACAAAGCAGTTTCTCAGAAAACTTCTTTCTAGTTTTTATATGAGAATATTTCCTTTGTCACCTTAGGCTTCAATGCGATCCAAAATATCCTTTCTCTGATTCCCCGAAAACAGTGTTAACAAACTGCCCCATGAAAAGAATCCTGAAACTCTGAGATGAATTCACAAATCATAAGGCAGTTTTTCAGAAAGTTTCATTCTAGTTTTTGTCTGAGGATATTTCCTTTGTCACCATAAGCTTCAATGCACTCCCAAATATCTCATTGCAGATTCCAAGAAATCAGTGTTAACAAACTGCACAATGAAAAGATCAGTGTATCTCTGTGAGATGAATTGACACCACACAAAACCGTTTCTCAGAAAGTTTCTTTTTGTTTTTCATCTGAGGATATTTCCTTTGTCACCATAGGCTTCAATGCACTCCCAAATATCCTATTGCAGATTCCACGAAAAAAGTGTTATCAAGCTGCTCAATGAATGGAAGGGCAGAGTTCTGTGAGATGAATTCACACATCTCAAAGCAATTTCTCAGAAAGTTTCTTTCTAGTTTTTCTATGAGAATATTTCATTTTTCACTATAGGCCTCAAAGCACTCCCAAATATCCCTTTGCAGATTCCACAAAAACAGTGTTAGCACACTCCACCTGAAAATAATGGTGTAACTCTGTGAGATGAATTCACACATCCCAGACAACTTTCTCAGAAAGATTCTTTCTAGTTTTTATCTGACGATATTTCCTTTGTCACCATTGGTTTCAATGCAATACAAAATATCCTTTCTCAAATTCCCCGAAACAGTGCTAACAGACTGATCCATGAAAAGAATCGTGTAATGCTGTGAGATGTATTAAAACATCTCAAAGTGGTTTCCCAGAAAGCTTCTTTCTAGTATTTATATGAAGATATTTCCTTTGTCACCATAGACTTCAATGAAATCCACAAAGTCCCTCATCACATTCTGCAAAAACAGTGCTAACAAACTGCTCCATGAAAATAATTATGAAATTCTGAGATGAAATCACAATTCACAGAACAGTTTCTTGGAAAGATTCTTTCTAATTTTTGTCTGAGGATATTTCCTTTGTCAATATAAGCTTCAATGCGCTCCGAAATAGCCCATTGCAGATTCCAAGAAAACAGTGTTAGCAAATTGCACAATGAAAATAACAGTGTAACTCTGAGATGAATTGACCAACACAAAGTAGTTTCCCAGAAATCTTCTTTTTGGTTTTCATCCGAGGATATTTCCTTTGTCACTATAGACTTCAAGGCACTCCCAAATATCCTTTTGCAGATTCCACGAAAAAGTGTTATCAAACGGCTCAATGAAAGAATGGCGTAGTTCTGTCACATGAATTCACACATCACAAAGCAGTTTCTCAGAAAGTTTCCTCCTAATTTTTATCTGAGGATATTTCCTTTTTCACTCTAGGTCATGATGCACTCCCAAATTTACCTTTGCAGATTCCATGAAAAAAGTGTTAGCAAATAGCTCCATGAAAAAAGGTGTAAATCTGTAAGATGAATTCACACATTTAAAAGGAACTTTCTCAAATAGCTTCTTGGTAGTTTTTATCTGAGGATATTTCCTTAGACACCAAGGGCTTCGATGTGACACAAAATATCCCTTCTTGGTTTCTCCAACAACAGTGCTACAAACTGATCCATGAAAAGAATCGTGTAATTCTGTGAGATGAATTAACACAGCACAAAGCGGTTTCTCAGAAAGCTTCTTTCTATTTTGTATATGAAGATACTACCTTTGACACCATAAACTTCAATGTGCTCCAAAATATCCCATTGCAGATTCCAAGAAAACAGTGTTAGGTAACTGCTCAGTAGAAAGAACAGTGTAACACTGTGAGATGAATTTACACATCACAAATCATTTTCCCTGAAAGCTTCTTTCTAGTGTTTACATGAGGCTATTTCCTTTTTCACAATAGGCCTCATGAACTCCCATATATCTGTTTGCAGATTCCACGAAACCAGTGTTAGCAAACTTCTCCATGAAAAGAATCGTGTAACTCTGGGAAATGAATTCACAAATCGCAAAGCAGTTTCTCAGAAAGCTTCTTTCTAGTTTTTGTCTGAGCATACTTCCTTTTGCACCATAGGCTTCAATGCGCTCTGAAATATCCCATTGCAGATTCCATGAAAACAGGATTCAGAAATTGTTCAAGGAACAGAGCTGTGAAATTCTGTGAGATGAATTCACACATTTCAAAGAAGTTACTCAGAAAACTTCTTTCAAGTTTTTTTTCTGAGGATATTTAGTTTTTCACCATAGGCCTAAATGTGCTTGCAAATATCCCTTTGCATATTCCATGAAAATAGTGTTAGGAAACTGCTCCATGAAAAGAAAAGTGTAACTCTATGAGATGAACTCACACTTCACAAAGAACTTTCTCAGAAAGCTTCTGTCTAGTCTTTATCTGAGGATATTCCCTTTGTCATCATAGGCTTCAATGCGATAAAAAATATACCTTCTCAGATTCCCCAAAAACAGTGCTACCAAACTGATCCATGAAAAGAATCGTGTAACTCTGTGGGATGAATTCACAAATCACAAAGCAGTTTCTCAGAAAGCTTCTTTTGGTTTTTGTCTCATGATATTTCCTTTGTCATCATAAGTTTCAATGTGCTCCAAAATATTCCAATGTAGATTCCAAGAAAACAATGTTAACAAACTGCTCAATGAAAAGAACAGTGTAACCTGTGAGATGAATTCACACATCACAAAGCAGTTTCTCGGAAAGCTTCTTTTTGGTTTTCATCTGAGGATATTTCCTTTGTCACCATAGGCTTCAATGCGCTCCCAAATATCCTATTGCAGATTTCACGAAAACACTGTTATCAAACTGCTCAATGAAAAGGAATGTGTAACACTGTGAGATGAATTCACATGTCACACAGCAGTTTCTCAGAAACTTCTTTCTAGTTTTTTTCTGAGAATATTTCCTTTTTCACTGTAGGCGTCAACGCGTTCCCCAATATCCCTTTGCAGATGCCACAAAAACAGTGTTACCAAAGTGCTCCATGAAAAGAATCGTGTATCTCTGTGACACAATTTGACACATTACAAACAGTTTTGAGGAATGCTTCTTTCTAGTTTTTATATGAGGATATTTACTTTTCCACCTGAAGATATTTCCTTTTCCACCATAGGCTTCAATGCACTCCCAAATATCCCTTCTCAGACACCACACAAACAGTGAAGTCAAAGTGCTCCCTCAAAAGAAATGCTTAAGTCTATGAGATGAATACACATATCACAAAGGAGTTTCTCAGAAAGCTTCACTCCAGCTTTTCCCTGAAGTTATTTCCTTTTAGCCATTGGACTCTATGCACTCCCAAACATCCCTTTGCAGATTAAACAAAAATAGCGTTAACAAACTGCTCAATGAAAAGAAAGGTGTAACTCTGTGAGATGAATTCACCCATCACAGAGCAGTTTCTCAGAAAGCTTCTTTCTAGCTTAAATCTGACGATATATCTTTTTTCACCACAGGCTTCGATGTGCTCCCAAATATCTCCTCTCAGATACCACAAAAACTGTGATGTTGAACTGCTCAATCAACAAAAAGGTTAAACTCTATGATGTGAATATACACCAGAAAACCATTTCTCGAAAAGATTCTCTGCAATTTTTGTCTGAGGTTATTTCCTTTTTCACCATAGGCCTCCATGAGTTCCCAAATGTCCCTTTGAAGATTCCCTAAATACAGTACTACCAAAGTGCTCCCTGAAAAGAATCATGTAACTCTGTGAGATGAATTCACAAATCACAAAGCAATTTGTTAGAAAGATTTTTCTAGATTTTGTCTGAGGACATTTCCTTTGTCATCCTAAGCTTCAATGTGCTCCAAATCATCCCATTGCAGATTCCAAGAAAACAGTCTTACCAAAAGGATCAATGAAAAGAACAGTGTAACTCTGTGAGATGAAATCACACATCACAAACCAATTTGTCAGAAAGCTTCTTTTTGTTTTTATCTTAGGATATTTCCATTGTCACCAGAGGCTTCAATGCACTCCAAACTATCCTATAGAAAATTCCACGAAAACATTGCTAGCAAACTGCTAAATGAAAAGAATGGTATAACTCTGTGAGATCAATTCACACATCACAGAGCTGTTTCTCAAAAAGCTTCTTTCTAGTTTTTATCTGAGAATATTTCCTTTGTAACCATAGGCCTCAATGCACTCTCAAACATGCCTTGGCAGATTCGATGAAAACAGTGTTAGCAAACTGCTCCATGAAAAAAAAGCTGTAAATCAGTGAGAAGAATTCACACATCACAAAGAACTTTCTCGGAAAGCTTCCTTCTAGTTTTTATATGAGGATATTGCCTTTGTCACCATAGGCTTCAATGTGATCCAAAACATCTCTTCTCAGATTCCCCAAAAACAGTGCTACGAAACTGATCCATGAAAAGAATCATGTAGGGGGGGTGGAGCAAGATGGCCGAATAGGAACAGCTCCAGTCTCCAACTCCCAGCTCGAGCGACACAGAAGACCAGTGATTTCTGCATTTTCAACTGAGGTACTGGGTTCATCTCACTAGGGAGTGCCGGACAATCGGTGCTGGTCAGCTGCTGTAGCCCGACCAGCGAGAGCTGAAGCAGACCGAGGCATCACCTCACCTGGGAAGTGCAAGGGGGAAGGGAATCCCTTTTCCTAGCCAAGGGAACTGAGATATACAACACCTGGAAAATCGGGTAACTCCCACCCCAATACTGTGCTTTAAGCAAACAGGCACACCAGGAGATTCTATCCCACACCTGGCCAGGAGGGTCCAACGCCCACGGAGCCTCCCTCATTGCTAGCACAGCAATTTGTGATCAAACCACAAGGCAGCAGCGAGGCTGGGGGAGGGGCGCCTGCCATTGCTGAGGCTTAAGTAGGTAAACAAAGCCGCTGGGAAGCTCGAACTGGGTGGAGTTCATAGCAGCTCAAGGAAACCTGCCTGTCTCTGTAGACTCCACCACTGGGGACAGGGCACAGATAACAACAAAAGCAGCAGAAACCTCTGCAGACGCAAACGACTCTGTCTGACAGCTTTGAAGAGAGCAGTGGATCTCCCAACACGGAGGTTGAGATCTGAGAAGGGAAAAACTGCCTGCTCAAGTGGGTCCCTGACCCCTGAGTAGCCTAACTGGGAGACATTCCCCACTAGGGGCAGTCTGACACCCCACACCTCACAGGGTGGAGTACACCCCTGAGAGGAAGCCTCCAAAGCAAGAATCAGACAGGTACACTCGCTGTTCAGCAATATTCTATCTTCTGCAGCCTCTGCTGCTGATACCCAGGCAAACAGGGTCTGGAGTGGACCTCAAGCAATCTCCAACAGACCTACAGCTGAGGGTCCTGACTGTTAGAAGGAAAACTATCAAACAGGAAGGACACCTACACCAAAACCCCATCAGTACGTCACCATCATCAAAGGCCAGAGGCAGATAAAATCACAAAGATGGGGAAAAAGCAGGGCAGAAAAGTTGGAAATTCAAAAAATAAGAGCGCATCTCCCCTGGCAAAGGAGTGCAGCTCATTGCCAGCAACAGATCAAAGCTTGATGGAGAATGACTTTGACGAGATGAGAGAAGAAGGCTTCAGTCAATCAAACTTCTCAGAGCTAAAGGAGGAATTACATACCCAGCGCAAAGAAACTAAAAATCTTGAAAAAAAAGTGGAAGAATTGATGGCTAGAGTAATTAATGCAGAGAAGGTCCTAAACGAAATGAAAGAGATGAAAACCATGACACGAGAAATACGTGACAAATGCACAAGCTTCACTAACCGACTCGATCAACTGGAAGAAAGAGTATCAGCAATTGAGGATCAAATGAACGAAATGAAGCGAGAAGAAAAACCAAAAGAAAAAAGAAGAAAAAGAAATGAACAAAGCCTGCAAGAAGTATGGGATTATGTAAAAAGACCAAATCTACGTCTGATTGGGGTGCCTGAGAGTGAGGGGGAAAATGGAACCAAGTTGGAAAACACTCTTCAGGATATCATCCAGGAGAATTTCCCCAACCTAGTAGGGCAGGCCAACATTCAAATCCAAGAAATACAGAGAACGCCACAAAGATACTCCTCGAGAAGAGCAACTCCAAGACATATAATTGCCGGATTCACCAAAGTTGAAATGAAGGAAAAAATCTTAAGGGCAGCCAGAGAGAAAGGTCGGGTTACCCACAAAGGGAAGCCCATCAGACTAACAGCAGATCTCTCGGCAGAAACTCTACAAGCCAGAAGAGAGTGGGGGCCAATATTCAACATTCTTAAAGAAAAGAATTTTAAACCCAGAATTTCATATCCTGCCAAACTAAGTTTCATAAGTGAAGGAGAAATAAAATCCTTTACAGATAAGCAAATGCTTAGAGATTTTGTCACCACTAGGCCTGCCTTACAAGAGACCCTGAAGGAAGCACTCAACATGGAAAGGAACAACTGGTACCAGCCATTGCAAAAACATGCCAAAATGTAAAGACCATTGAGGCTAGGAAGAAACTGCATCAACTAACGAGCAAAATAACCAGTTAATATCATAATGGCAGGATCAAGTTCACACATAACAATATTAACCTTAAATGTAAATGGACTAAATGCTCCAATTAAAAGACATAGACTGGCAAACTGGATAAAGAGTCAAGACCCATCAGTCCACTGTATTCAGGAGACCCATCTCACACGCAGAGACATACATAGGCTCAAAATAAAGGGATGGAGGAAGATTTAACCAAGCAAATGGAGAACAAAAGAAAGCAGGGGTTGCAATCCTAGTCTCTGATAAAACAGACTTTAAACCATCAAAGATCAAAAGAGACAAAGAAGGCCATTACATAATGGTAAAGGGATCAATACAACAGGAAGAGCTAATTATCCTAAATATATATGCACCCAATACAGGAGCACCCAGATTCATAAAGCAAGTCCTTAGAGACTTACAAAGAGACTTAGACTCCCATACAATAGTAATGGGAGACTTCAACACTCCACTGTCAACATTAGACAGATCAACGAGACAGAAAGTTAACAAGTATATCCAGGAATTGAACTCATCTCTGCAGCAAGCAGACCTAATAGACATCTATAGAACTCTCCACCCCAAACCAACACAATATACATTCTTCTCAGCACCACATCGTACTTACTCCAAAATTGACCATATAATTGGAAGTAAAGCACTCCTCAGCAAATGTACAAGAACAGAAATTATAACAAACTGTCTCTCAGACCACAGTGCAATCAAACTAGAACTCAGGACTAAGAAACTCAATCCAAACCGCTCAACTACATGGAAACTGAACAACCTGCTCCTGGATGACTACTGGGTACATAACGAAATGAAGGCAGAAATAAAGATGTTCTTCAAAACCAATGAGAACAAAGATACAACATACCAGAATCTCTGGGACACATTTAAAGCAGTGTGTAGAGGGAAATTTATAGCACTAAATGCCCACAAGAGAAAGCAGGAAAGATCTAAAATTGACACTCTAACATC